>NC_066513.1:25623667-25666167 GCF_024679095.1 Eriocheir sinensis | reverse complement strand
AAGGTGAGACAAAAGGAAAAGTAACACAAGATGAATGAGGGAAACAGAGATGGAAAAGAAGATAATAAAGGGGAAAGAAAGACACGACTTTAAAATAGAAATACAAAACGTGAGAGAAAAGGAAACAAAGAGTAATACAAGAGGAAGGAAATAAATGGTTGGTGAGAAGATTAGTTAACTGCGAAAGTGTAATTAGAGGAAAAAGAGAAGGAAAGAAGGAAGGAAAGAAGAAAGTAAAAGGCTAATAAAGAAACACGAGGGAAGAAAAATAAATATAAAAAGTGAGAGAAAAGGAAAGCAAACGCAACACAAGATGAAAAAGGGAAATAAGGAAAAAAAGAAGATAAAAAGAGGAAGAAAGAAGAAAAAACGGAAGAAAAAAGAAATAGAAGGTTAGAGAAAAGGATTGAAAAAGTAACACAGGAAAAGAAAACGAAGAAAAATGAAAGCTTAAAATAACGAATGGTTGATAATAAAGAACGAAAGAGGAAGAAGGGAGAAGGGAAAATAGGTAAAAGAGGGGAAGTTAGAGTAAAAAAAAATATAAAAAAAGGACCCCCAAAAAATGAGTGTGAACGCGAAGGGGAAAATTAATAAGGAAGAGACAGGAAAAGGAGGAGGAGAATAAAAGGCAAAAATAATAATGATATATGGTGGCAAAATAAAGGAACGAAGGAGGAAATAAAGGATAAGAGAGAAAAGAAAGACGGGAAAGAAGGAAAACATAAAAATGATGACCAAAAAGGAAGGAAAAAAATAAACAAAGGAGTGAAAATAAACGTAAATGTGATGAAATAAGAAGTAAAAGAATAAATGAGGAAAGGAATAGCGAAGAAAGAAAAGAGGAAAGGAGAAAAATATATAAAAGTGTGGAAAGGAAGGGAAAATTAATACGAGAGAGAGAGAGAGAGAGAGAGAGAGAGAGAGAGAGAGAGAGAGAGAGAGAGAGAGAGAGAGAGAGAGAGAGAGAGAGAGAGAGAGAGAGAGAGAGAGAGAGAGAGAGAGAGAGAGAGAGAGAGAGAGAGAGAGAGAGAGAGAGAGAGAGAGAGAGAGAGAGAGAGGGGAAAGCTTGTAGGAAACTGTTAAGGGCCCAGGAAGGAAAATTTAAAGATAAAAAAAAAAGAGAAATAAAAAAATAGAGAAAAGACGCAAGGGGAAGGTGACAAGGCAAAATTACGAGGGAAAACAGAAAACAGGAAAACAGAAATTTAAGGGAAAACTGAAGGAAATAAAAAGAAATTGAAGAGAAAGAGGAAAAACTTGAAGAATATAAAAGGAAAATGGAGTAAAAAGGAGGAAGAAAAGAGGAGAGAAAAGGATCAAAAGACGTGTTGAATCCTCTCTTTTCATGCTCCTCTGTAACCCCGCCTCCTCTTCCTCCTCTTCTTCCTCCTCTTTCTCCTTCTCTTTCTCAGCCTCTTCTCTTGATCCTCCTCCTCCTCCTCCCCCTCCTCCTCCTCCTCCTTCTCCTACTTTTTCTTTATACCATCTTCCTGTCAGTTACCATTTCTCTTCCTCCTCTTCCTCCTCCCCTTCATACTCTTCCTCCTCCTCCCCCTCTTCCTCCTTCTCTCCTTCGCATTTTCATTTTTTTTTTATTCTGTATTTTATTTCTTCTCCTCCTCCTCCTCCTTTCATAACCCATATTTTTTTTCCTCCTTTCTCCCTACCGGCTATTTTTTCTTCTTTTTTCCCTCCCATCTTAGACTCCCTTCCTCCTTCCACACCATACTCTCCTCCTCCTCCTCCTCCTTGCTAGAATGAGGGAAAAAAGGAGGTTTTGAAGTTACGTTTCGAGGTTAAGAAAGTAAAAGAGACGTGAGAGAGAGAGAGAGAGAGAGAGAGAGAGAGAGAGAGAGAGAGAGAGAGAGAGAGAGAGAGAGAGAGAGGAAATGTATCGTAAAAAAAAAGTGAATGAAGAAAAATTTATGAGTTATTTTCCTCCCCTGCACATTTTCTGTCTCTCTCTCTCTCTCTCTCTCTCTCTCTCTCTCTCTCTCTCTCATAAGCACCTCCATAACGTTCCAAATCTGTTCTCTTTGTGGTTTCAGCCGCAGCTCTGCATCCACTTCTCTCTCTCTCTCTACTGTTTAAATATCCACGAGTCAGTAATTAACGTTCTGATAACATAATTATTCCGTCTTCTAAAAAAATTATTGTTATACATTTTTTTTTTTCGGCGTCCATTAACTTTTTTTATCTCTCTCTCTTGCTGTTTGTTTTTGTTTTCGTTTTTGTTTTCTTTTTGTTTGTTTCGCTTCATGGACGACCACCTCCTGTTTCTACCTTGTTCTGTTTATCATAGTTATCCTCCTCCTCCTCCTCCTCCTCCTCCTCCTCCTCCTCCTCCTCCTCCTCTACTCTCATTTCTTCTTTTCCATTTCTCTCTCTTCCCTGTTCGTCGTCATGAAATATTGCAGCAAAAAATATGAAAAAAAAAAACAGAGAGAGAGAGAGAGAGAGAGAGAGAGAGAGAGAGAGAGAGAGAGAGAGAGAGAGAGAGAGAGAGAGAGAGAGAGAGAGAGAGAGAGAGAGAGAGAGAGAGAGAGAGAGAGAGAGAGAGACACACACACACACACAAAAAAAAAAAAAAAAAAAAATGAGTGAGTTCAGAAAACGGTGAGGCGTAAAAAAAAAAACATAAATAAAAGAATGAACGATAAGGCAAATTAAGCCGAGCCTGAAAAACAAACTAATGAAGTTATGAACACAAAAAGATATGGAACACGTGACACCTACACGAGTATTTCATTTTCTGCCTCGTCGGTCGAAAAAAAGAAAAGAAAAATGAGTAAAATATGTAAGGAAATGGGACTGACATATATTCATTAAGGGTTTTTTTTTTCTACATATTCACCAGATTTTTCTTTTATTTTGAAGAGAAATGTAATGGAGAGAGAGAGAGAGAGAGAGAGAGAGAGAGAGAGAGAGAGAGAGAGAGAGAGAGAGAGAGAGAGAGAGAGAGAGAGAGAGAGAGAGAGAGAGAGAGAGACTGACTGACTGACTGACTGACTGACTGACTGCCTTCCTGCCTGACTGACTGACTGACTGACTGATAAAGAGGAGGAAACAATGCAAGCATATACAAAACCTACATTTTTTTTACAACTCATATTTTCAACTCTCCTTTTTTTCCCTTTTTTTATCTCTTTATGTCGGAACGGAAAAGGAGGACAGAGTTGCCACGAGGGGGAAAAAAATACAATAAACTACATCGGTCGGGGGAAAAAAATAGGAATAGAAAAATGTTTAGGATGTTGAGTCGGGTCTTTTCTGCCTGTGTTTGATGTGTCGGTAAAACTACCCTCCCTTGCCTGTCTGTTGTTTATGTCTGTGTTTCTGGTGGTGTGTTGCTCTCTCTCTCTCTCACACACACACACACACACACACACAACACAATCCTAGATAAGCTTTATGAAACACAACAATGAAATAGTCAAACAAGCACAGACGAGAGAGAGAGAGAGAGAGAGAGAGAGAGAGAGAGAGAGAGAGAGAGAGAGAGAGAGAGAGAGAGAGAGAGAGAGAGAGAGAGAGAAGGGGGATGGAAGCATAAATAAACAAATATCTACACAAAGACATGAATAAGTAATAAAATAAATGAAGAAAGAGAAATAATAAAAATGAGCACAAACAAAAACAAAACAAAAAATCATATAAGTAAGTTCACAAATCAATACAAACAAGAATATTAATAAAGAAAATAACCTGTACCATACCTGAAGAACTCAACTCCATCTCTCTGCATATGAATCCCTCTTTCCCACATCATAAACACGCCCACTGAACAGACGAAGATGAAGCGAGCGAGACAATTCCAGCATCTCAAGTTAGTGCAGTTTCTTTTTTCCTTTACGAAGCACAAGAATGAGAAGAACGAGAGTGCAGAACAACTAAGAGAAGAGAGAAGAAGCAGAAGAAGGACAGGAGTGGAAGACAAATAAGAGGAGAGAGATGGAACAGAAGAAGAACGAGAAAGAAGAACAACTGAGAGGAGAGAGATGAAGAAGAGGAGGAAAGACGAGAACGGATGGAAGCTAAGAGGGGAAGGAGAGAAGTTTGAGGGAGATAAGGACCGTCAAGAGGAGGAAAGAAGAGCAGCAATAAGATTCAAATTACGAGGAGGAAAATATGAGTGTGACAGTAAACAAGACCAAATGAAAGGGAGGAAGGAGAAAGAGGAGGAGGGAATGGAAGTGATAGAACATAAGAGGTAAAGACAGAAGGATTAGACGAGAGTAAGAGACAAGCAAAAGGGGAGAAAAAAACTAGAGATAACTGATACAAATTAAACATGAAAGAGAGGAAGGCGAAAGAGAAGGAGGAGGAGGAAATGGACGCAACAATAAATGAGGTAAAAACAGAAGAACAAAAAGAATAAGAGACAAGCAAAAGGTGATAAAGAGACGAGAAATAACTGATAGGAATTTACGAGAAGGAAAATAAGTGGGAATGACATTGAGAAGAGAGAAAGACGAACCAAAGGAAAAGGACAAGAAGAAAAACACACGAGAGAAGAAATAATGATAAAAATGTGAGGAAAAGAAAGATAAAGAGAAAGAAGGGAAATAAGCAACAGGTCACAAAAGAGTAAGAAACAGAGAAGGAAGATGAAAGAGAGGATAAGAGAACAGGGAAAACAATAAGAAGAAGAAGAAGAAGAAGAAGAAGAAGAAGAAGAAGAAGAAGAAGAAGAAGAAGAAGAAGAAGAAGACCACGAGCTGCGATATACCAAAGTGAAAGATAAGAAAGAAAGAACAGACAGAAAACCACACATGAAAAAAAAGGAAATAAGAAAAGGGAACAAAAGGGAAAAGAAAAGAAAAAAAAAAGGGAGGAGGAAGAGGGAAAAATTAAAAAGAAAGAGGAAAACAAACTACCTAAAGAAATAGCCCCCCAAAAAAGGATTAAAGAGGAAAAAAAAGGAAAGTAGGAAAAAAAGGGAATTTAGGAGGAATGATAAACCTAATTAAGGAGCGGAAAGAAAATGTGATGAGCGTGTCACTTGATGATGAAGTGCAAGGGAGGGAAAATATTAATGCAGAGGAAAGCAAAAAAAAAAAAAAGGGAGGGGAAAAAAATGGAAAAAAGAGGAAATGAATCATGGACAGTCTTTTTTTTCTCATCATCCTGCCTCACATTTCTTGCCCCTCTTCTTTTTTTTACCAGAAGAAGATGAAGAAGAAGAAGAAGAAGAAGACGAAGACGAAGACGAAGAAGAAGAAGAAGAAGAAGAAGAAGATGAGGATGAAGAAGAAGAAAAAGAAGATGAAGAAGAAGAAGAAGAAGAAGAAGAAGAAGAAGAAGGAGGAGGAGGAGGAGGAGTGAAGGAAAGAAGGGAAAAAGAAGAAAGTAAAAGAGAAAGAAACACACTTAAAAAAGGAACAAAGAAACAAAGAAAAAGGAGAAAAAGGAGGAAGAGGAGGAGAAAGGAAAACAAGAAAAATGAGGAGCAAAACAAAAGAATCTAGCACAAAAAACAAATAATAGCCAACAAACAAAACTAAAAACAAGAATCAAAACACTATAGAAACACACACACACACACACACACACACACACACACACACACACACACACACACACACACACACACACATACACACACACACACAACACAAGACCCTTCCACCTCTACCTCGGGCGAGAGAAAATAATAACAACAGAAATAACAACAAATAACTTACACCCATCTCCCTTCTACCTGCCCGTCTTTTCATCTCACCTGTACAGAGAGCATCAGATTCACCTGTGCCCTTTTCAGACAATGGATCAGACAATGGAATCCCAGGACGCGAGACTTATTGCGAACCAGAACAAATATTATCAGGAAAAAAATACGAAGAAAAATATATATGAGTGTGTGTGAGAGAGGAAAGGTTGTGGGGCTTTGTGTGTGTGTGTGTGTGTGTGTGTGTGTGTGTGTGTGTGTGTGTGTGTGGGTGGGTGGGTGGGTAGGTGGGGGTGTAAGCTTCCCCACTGCCATGTTCGAGACCCAAGGAAAGAAACGGAAGAAATATGAGCTCTCGGAAACAGGCTCAGGAAAAACAGCTGGAAAGTAGAAGAGAAGGGAGAGAAACAACAGCTGTGACGAAGTTCTGGAGGTGAATGTTTACCAGGATTGAATTTGCCTAAGATTTTATTGTTTGTTTCTTTTGTTTTGTTTTCTAGCGTACGAGAATGATACGTGTTCTTTTTATTGTTGTTTGTTTGCTTGTTTTCTGACATGCAAGGATCATACGTGTTTGTTTGTTTTTCTACTATACAAGAATCATACGTGTTTTTCTTTGGTTTTGTTTCACTATACAAGAGTCATACGTGTTTTTTTTGTTTTTGTTTTTTTGTTTCACTATACAAGAATCACACGGTTTTTTTTTTTCTACTGTACAGAAATCATGTGTTTCGGTTTCTTTCAACTTTACTTCAAAAAATTAATAAGAGTAATTGTACGAGGATATAAAAAAAGGAGAAATAAACGTAAAAGAAAGTGACCCAGAACAAAAGATTAAAAAAAAAGATGACAAAATGCAAGTAAAACAACAACAAAAACAACAACAACAACATCTGCAAGGAAAGATAAAAAAAAAGAATAAAAAGAAAACTGTGGAACCCGAAAAACAAAACTCAAGCGAGGGAAAAAAGGAGGTGAAGAAGGAGGAGAATGATAATGAGGAGGAGGAGGAGGAGGAGGAGGAGGAAGAGAAGGAGGAAGAGGTGAAGCAGAGAGAAGAAAAATATAAATGTGAGCGGAAAAGCACGAAGGGGAGGAGGAGGAAGAGGAGGAGGAAGAAGAGAAGGAGGAGGAGGAGGAGGAGGAGGAGGAGGAGGAGGAGGAGGAAGAAGAGGAGGAGGAGGAGGAGGAGAAGGAGGAGGAGGAAGAAGAGATGGAGGTGGAGGAGGAGGAGGAGGAGGAGGAAGAAGAGGAGGAGGAGGAGGAGGAGGAGGAGGGAGAAGAAGAAAAAAAGAACAAGAACAAGAACAAAAACAAGAGAAAAAAAAGAAAAAGATGATGAGCAGGATGATTAAGAAAAGGAGGAGGAGGAGGAGGAGTAGGAACGAAAAGGAAAAACATGGAAACACACGAAAAGCAGGCACCAGAAAACCTCACAATAAGGATGCCTGCTATAATGATTTGGTCTCTTCTTAAGGCATTTCAATAACCTATAAAACAAGCTAAATAAACCACTATCTAAAGTCTACGCAAGAAAACACTCAATCTTTACATCTATCGCAACAAAAGTAACAGTCAATGCGATTCTCAAAGGCAGTATAGAGGGAGTTTTTTCGCACTATATTAGTAATCATGTCGGGAAGGTTGTTGCAGTGGCGGATTATACTCGGTTCGGGAAAAGAAAAAAAAACTCCAGTCGATATTTTTGTCCCGCCTCGCTGTTTCCGGTTCTCAGCTCAGTTTGGAAGTGTCGAAATCCGTAACTTTGAGTGATCGATGTTGCTGGACTTACTGAGGTGATTGAGGAGGAGGAGGAGCAGGAGGAGGAGGAAGAGATGGAGGAGGAGGAGGAGGAGGAGAAGGAGGAGGAGGGGAAAAAGAAGCGGAAAGGAGAGAATCAGAGAGGATGAAGAGAAGAAAAAAAGAAAAATATGAAGAAAAAGAAGACGAAGAAGGAGAAGGAAAAAAAAGACGAAAAGGATGATGATGAGTGTGAAAGAGATGATGATGATGATGATGATAATAATGATGATGAAAAGGATAATGATAAAAAAGAAAAAAAGGGGAGGAGGAAGATCAAAAAGAAGAGGAAGAAGGAAAGGAGGAAGAGAAAAAAAGAAGAGGGGGAGGAGAAGAGGAGAAGAGTAGAAGTATCCGCTTGTTCTCAAATTCTCTCCCGTCAAGGTATAACTTTCCCTCGTAACTTGGGGACACCTGACCTCCTCCTCCTTCTCCTCCTCCTTAGTAAACTGACCTGAAACTTCAAACTCCAAGACGACACCAAACTTTTCGAGGCTTCACTTGACACTTGCTGGTAACTACATGTCTTTTTTTTTTTTCCTTCTTGTTTTCATCTCTCAACAGATTGCTCGAAAACTCTCCGGCAAAGATATCAAAAGTTCGTAATTATTTCTCTACGGTGAGGGAATGTGAGAGCATCATTATTGTCATTATCATCATTATGGTATCGTTATTATCAGCATCATTATAAAACGTGTACTGTATTTTCTCTTAATTGGTTTTATGGTTTACTTGCATGGTAGACGACGGTTTTTATGGCGTCTGTGTATGTGTGTGTGTGTGTGTGTGTGTGTGTGTGTGTGTGTGTGTGTTTAACTGACTGACTGACTGAATGATTGGCTGAAAGAGTGAAGGGGTGACTGACTGACTGAATGATTGGCTGAAAGAGTGAAGGGGTGCTTGACTGACTGACTGAATGATTGGCTGAAAGAGTGAAGGGGTGCTTGACTGACTGACTGAATGATTGGCTGAAAGAGTGAAGGGGTGACTGACTGACTGACTGAATGATTGGCTGAAAGAGTGAAGGGGTGCTTGACTGACTGACTGAATGATTGGCTAAAAGAGTAAAGGGGTGACTGACTGACTGACTGATGTTCTTTTTCGCGTCCAGCACGGATTTGATTCCTGCGTTTGATGACTGACTGACTGACTGACTGTATGCCTGATTGACTGACTAACAAGCGTCCCATCATTTAGTAATCTTTTTTCTATCAGCGTAGAGGGTCAGTTTTTTCAATCTCCTTTCCGTTATTTGCAGGTTAATTTCATGTGATGTTAGTTTAAGATGAAAACTGTTACATTTTATTTTATTTATTCTATTTTATTAACGTTTGCAGTTTTCCTATTTCTAGTGAGGATATGCGAACACACAAACAGACAAACAGGCAGGCAGGCATGCAGAAAGAAACACACACACACACACACACACACACACACACACACACACACACACACACAGTAACGTCAAAATTTTGTTGATGAAATCCTTCAACCGATAGTTCGTTGCAGATACACTCACCACCACCACCACCACCACTACCACCACCACCCTCACCACCACCTCCACCATCACCACCCTCCCATTTTGCCTGCCTCCCCATCCACCACCGACTTCCCAACTCCACCTCCCAGCCATACTCCCCTCCTCCTCCTCTTCTCCTCCTCCTCCTCCTCCTCCTCCTCCTTCCCCAGTTATCCTTTCTCCTCCTCCTCTCCTCCTCTTTTCCTACCACTACCCTCCTCCAGCTATTCATCCCCCTCCTCCTCCTCTTCTTCCTCCTCCAAGCCCCCCATCCCTCCCCATCTTCCCTCACCATCACCACTTTGCTTTCCACCCTCCTCCTCCTCCTCCTCCTCCTCCTCCTCCCCGTGTGCCGTTTTGTTAATACAGGAAAACTCGGATCACCACTCAGGGATAAAAATGTGTGATTCCCGCTCATAAAAACCTTCCTAATTATAATCGAACTCCCGCAGTTTATTTTTTTTTTACCTTTTTTTTGCGTGCGATATTTTTACATATATTTTTTTTTATATTTTGAGTCTGTAATAGAAACATATCCCTAAAAGGTAAATGCACATATTTCCACGTGATGGCGGATGTGAATAAATGGCGTAGCTCTCTCTCTCTCTCTCTCTCTCTCTCTCTCTCTGCATGTGCGTGACTAATATATTTTTACGGGAAAATGTCAAAGTTTCACGACTGATAATTTTTTTCATTCGTCACAAATGCATGAATACGTTAATGGCTGTGTGTAAATGTTATTCCAGAGAGAGAGAGAGAGAGAGAGAGAGAGAGAGAGAGACGAAGTTAGGTCCCATGCACGTATGTAAACGCAGCGCCGCCAGATAGAGTTTATATTCCACCGCCATTCCGACACAGACACAGCCGCTGCAGGTCCGCCCTCCTCCTCCTCCTCTCGATATGACCACAGACTCGCTGCCAATATTGGGACAACACCGCCACTACACCCCCTCAACAACCTGCCCTCATTCCGCCTACTGACCTACCTCACAACACACCAATACACCTCTACACACACACACACCTTCCCTAGTTGCTTTCCTCCGTTCGCTTCCCACTATAAAATAAATACAACCCCCTCTCAACAACCTGCCCTCATTCTGCCTACTGACCTACCTCACAACACACCAACACACCTCTACACACACACACACACCTTCCCCAGTTGTTTACCTCCGTTCGCTTCCCACTATAAAATAAATACAACCCCCTCTCAACAACCTGCCCTCATTCCGCCTACTGACCTACCTCACAACACACCAACACACCTCTGTACACACACACACACCTTCCCCAGTTGCTTTCCTCCGTTCGCTTCCCACTATAAAAAAAATACAACCCCCTCTCAACGACCAGCTCTCATTTCCCCTCCCGACCCCACCTCACTAAAGTACCCCAAAGCACCCCTACACACCCACACACCTTCCCCAATTGCATACCTCCGTTCGGTTCCCACTATAAAAAAAAATACAACCCCCCCTCAACAACCTGCCCTCATTCCGCCTACCGACCCACCTCACCACAGCACCCCAAAGCACTTCTATACATCCACACACTCTCCATACCTGTTTTCCTCCGTTTACTTCCCCAACCAAGACACCAGCACCAGCCTACCGCCACCATACAAGTCTCAGGGCCAGATTCTTGAATATTTCGGGGGTCCAAGTAGTTACACATATCGAACAAGGCTTTCGTAAGAGTTGTGGGCCTTTCCAGGGGTAGTTTTATGACCCCGGTGGTAGTCTGACAAAGCTTCTGTAATATGAACGTGAAAAATGCTTATAAGAACGTATTTAACCTCCTTTGTAGCATGTAGAAATGATTGGTGTGAGTCGGGAACGTCTTAGAAAACCGACCAGATTCCTTCTCCCCACTTGCCTCCCCCTCAACACACCCTTACTCTCTCTCTCTCTCTCTCTCTCTCTCTCTCTCTCTCCCCACTAAAACACAGCCATACACACACCTTCCCCATAGCTTCCCATACAAATCCAATTCCCTCCCCCCACTTTCCTAACACCACATCCTTACTTCCCCTTAAACTCCACATTTTTCACCCACTTACTCCACCTTACTTCTTTTCCACCTCCTTTCTCCCTCTCTTCCACCCAATTTTTTTTTTTACAGCAAAGGAGACAGTTCAATAGCAAAAAAAAAAAAAGGAAACAATAATGAAAAAAAAAAGCCCGCTACTCACTGCTCCACCTACTCCACTCACTGCTCACTACTCCACCTTACTCCTTCTCTTCCACCCCCTTGCTACCTCGTGCTCGCTCTCCCTCCCTTTCCACATTTCCCTAACACCAATACACAGCCTCCCCACCACCCTCAATATCCCCTCCAATATACATGCCTTATATTCCCTCTCCCTCCCTCTCCCTTCCCTCGCCCTTCCTGCCATCGCCTTCCCACACACGCAGTCCTTCGGCATTCCTCTCCGCCAGCACAAAAATCCTTCCTAACGTAACCACCCCACGCCCACCGCCTCCTCCCTCCCCCCCCCCTCCTCGACCTCCACTTTCCCTGAACTCTTTTTAACTTTTCTGCTGTCTCCCCTTCCCCGCCAACGACCCTCTCTCCCCCCTCACTCCCAATCACTCTTTGTTACGAGCCTCTCTTCCTCGCTCCTTCTATAGAATTTCTTTACTAGTCACAATACTTTTTTTTTCTTTCCTGAGTTCTCACTGTAACGTAAAAATGAAGGAGAGTAGGTTTGAATGTTTTGTTGTGGTCGCTGTCTGTCCTGTTGTGCAATGTCAAAAAAAAATGTGACGGAAAGATTATAAAAAGGTATGATTTGTTAACGCTGTCGACCTCTCTGTGGTGAGTTTTGTGACCTTTGTTGTTTGAAGGTTTAGTATGACTCTAGTCCACACGTGACAGACTCAGCGGTCTTTTTTTCTAGTCTTTAACAACATCCTTCTCTTGTGTTTTTGAGTTCCCTTCTTGAGCCATATTTATTTATTTTTCGCCCGCTATTCGTTTATGGTAAAGCTGAAGGGCATGAACAGTAATTAGAGAGCAAAAGCATAAACTCAAGTCTTATATAGCGAAAGAGTATGACATCTTGCTGAATATATAACGAATACATGATATATTGAGCTTATTATAACAAGAAACCCTGATATCGTGCTAAATAACCTTCAAATCCCTTCCCGTAACTTCATAAGAGCTTTGATCATTATTTTACACTTTCATTTACTCACATGTTCTATAGTCAAACAACTTTACAGAAATGAGTAATGACCTGTTGAGTCTTGTTTAGTTTACCCTTCCGGGGATCATTTTCTTTCCGGCACAGCACTTGTGCGGGGTGCCAACACTCTCAACAGGGCTACCAACAACACATAAATGGTCGTGTAGGGCCTCTAGGCTATTCAGTACAACTCTTCATCGTGCTTCGCTAAATCCATCCAGCTCTCTTATCCCTCACCATCCCGACCCTTCTTACTTCTCCTCCTCCTCCTCCTCTTCCTCTTCCTCCTCATATCTCACCCGAGTGCTCTCCTTTCTCTTACTTTCATAGCACCGCCTTGAGCCTACAACACTATATTTCCACTTCCCTACACATCTACCCTTCCCGTCTGGCTTCCCGTAATCCCCACAGCGCCCTTCCCTTCCTCACCAGCCCAGCTCCTCTTCCCCTTTCATCTCATCCCTCTTAGCTATACAAAACCCTCTCACCCCCTCTCAGCTCGCCCGTCTTATCTCTCTCCTTCGCCCCCTCAACGCCCAAGGCAAGTTTACAGTTGATGAGAAGCCGCGGAGCCTGAAATTGAATCCTTTCGACTTGCAATGTCAAGTATCAGCAAAAACACGAGGAAAAGTTTCAACCGCAGAATTTCCATGCGCTTTGAACTTCCATCCATCAGTCAGTCTCCTGTATCCTCGCCTCTCTCTCTCTCTCTCTCTCTCTCTGAAGATCGAATATATCCCGCCGTGGTCGAAAGCTTCAGTTGCATCCCACGGTCGTTCAGCCCAATAATTATAGACTCCAATCTCGTCGTCCCTTCCTCTCTCTCTCTCTCTCTCTCTCTCTCAGGTAGTCATGCCCTTCAAATTATTCAATATTCCTTCGGGGTCACGAGATTGGCTTGTTGCAGTGAACGAGCGAATCCCAGATGACATCTTAGGGTCTTCCATATACTGATATTTCGAGTTTCGAGAAATATTAGTTGTGGTTAAGGCTGCGTATGTATTGGATGACCATGGTAGTAGTAGTGGAAGTAGTAGTAGTAGTAGTAGTAGTAGTAGAGGTAACAGTAACAACATCCAAAGCAGTAATCATATTTTGTTTCGAGAATTATTAGTTGTGGTTTAAGGATGCATATGTATTTGATAACCGTAGTAGTAGTAGTAGTAGTAGTAGTAGTAGTAAATCTTAAGCCATCAAAGGGATAAGAGTAATGGGTACGGTATAGCATTACATAATATTGTCCCATCCGACTTTCCTTCCCTAAAAACAGTTTCTACTCTGTTTACTCCCGCCAGGCTCGACGCTTAGAAGTTAAAAGCAAGTGAGGAGGAGGAGGAGGAGTTGGAGTGGGATTGTTAGGGGGAAGGAGAGGAGGAGGGAAAGTAGGAACGGTGAGAGGAGCAAGTACGTGTCTGCGGGGACCTAGAATTTATGCTACAAGAATTCAGCGAGATCGCCTGGCGGGTGTTTTCCTTGAGCCAAATCTATTTACCTGTTCCGCGTGGCACTCAGCGACGCATCCAATGTTCCCTGGAGGAGCGGAGTGTCTGTGTTAAGTGTTAGCTGCCGGAGACGGAGAGAGGGGGAGAAGGAGCGAGGGAGGGGGCGAAGAGGGCGAAGAAGGGCTGAGGGGTCGGCGGGGAGTTGTTGTTAAGAGTTGGCCTGATGGAAATTTACCGCATTTAGTTCTGGCATTTGATGCGTCGCCCCGATGAAGATGAAAGAGTTCGTGGAGAGCAAGTGGCGGGCAAGGTGTAGGCAATGACATCTTGCCCCGAGTAACTGAACACCGATTTATGTATGTTTTGTTTTTCTTCACAGGAGATACCGATACAAAGGCCTGGCTGGGGAGAAATCCCAAGCCACCTGTGACATCAAGATCAAGATCAAGACTGGGTGCGTTTTGAAGAAATAATGGTAATGTGAAAGTAGGTGTCAAAGTGGGTGAAAATGGGTGGAGGCGAGGGAGCGATGGGTGAGTCAAAATAGGAGTAGGTGGGTGTAGGGGAGGGAAAGGCAGAGGATAGGTTTTGAGGGAGGTGAACGGGGCAGTCAGGAACTTGCTGGGTGGGTGTTATGCACATAGGCGGATCCAGGAGAAATTCGTTACAGATACTGTAAGCCTCCCTCAATCATATAAATATCATGTAGAACTCGATAGTCGATACTGCATCGCTCTACTACATAAAAAACAAATCCACCCTATGGCCTCAATGCAGCGAATCGGAAATAAGCGCTGGAGAAGGAAGGCCTCTTCGGCCAATCAGCGATTAGGAAAATACCAAGGTTGAGCTTCAGCAAGGACTAAATATAGAATTTACTCAGGGTGCGCTGTCGAATCTTTAGCCCATAAACCTCGGGCTAGGGGTCTATTGTCACTCCCAGCGCGCGATGATACTGAATTTTTGGAAAAATCCCAGCGCGCGAGCGATACTGCAAATTTTTGGAAAAATAGGTGTTGTTCACCAATGCCCTGTGTGGTAATTTCAAACGAAAACATAATAGTTTTTACTGCTATCTCATCGCCAATCGCACAATGCAATCCGATGTGACTTAATTCCATGTGTACAGTCCGTCGTCGATGAACAGTTGGCCCCCCCCAAAACTCAAGGCTGGATCCGCCCTTGGTTATGCAGGGCAGAAGCACTACGAAAGTCTGTGTATGGTTGTCGTGAAGTACACTCAGTCCTGTGTACAGCACCACACCACTATAAAAAAAAATTCGCTCGAGCCTCGGCCTGGGTTGGCCATGAGCCCATGACGTTTGCACACGGGTATTAATTTGAACTCCTGAGAAGTACCGGGCAAACTAACAGTCGTAATAGATTGGCGTACACAGAACATCGTATTTGACTGCTTCTGACTCAAAATTGTCGCACCCAAACAAGTAACTATATCTAATCAGGCTTATTGTTAAAACCGTATATAACATACGTTTTTATTAGCGAGTAGAGAGGATATATCGACATTCTTACAGGAGATCCGATTATCGTATATTTACTTTATTATCGCACGTCTGGGAGCGCTGCCACACTGGTGCTGCCATCCTGTGGGCACACTCTGCAACAACCTGACAACAAATATGGCGGATAAATCATATTCCATTTTCTATTACATAGTCTCCATGGAGGGACTAGACGGATACTCGTCACCCAAACCTGTAACGACAACGCAGCTTTATAATCATTAGTAATATCGTTAATTATGGATCTATTTATAGTGAAAATGATAAATCGACGTAGCTGAGGAATGGTGGGTGGGAGGGGGGGGGAGAGAGGCCAAGGTCAAATAAGGGAAGTCAGCGTGTGTTATAGTAAGGTTAATCTCGTTTTCTTTCACTCTTCAAGTTAAAAGATAATAAATATGTGAATGACAGTAGTGTGTGTGTGTGTGTGTGTGTGTGTGTGTGTGTGTGTGATAGTTTATTGTTGCAAGTAAACAACAAAGGAGAAGGGAGGAACATGCCATCCCCACCCCCAGGCAGTACAGAGTGTGATTATACAACTAAGGATACATGTGGAAGTAGCACCAGGAAACAAAAAAGATACAATGGTGGAGGACAAGTGCTAAAAAAATAAAAGCCTTGATGTGTGTGTGTGTGTGTGTGTGTGCAAGGCTAATGAGTGCTTTGACGCTTAATCATGAAAGGCCGAAACTACGACTCCTTGATATTCAGGGGAAAAAAGTCACGTCATAATGAGGTACACGCATTTCCACTATGACCCTAACCACCTTGAAACACACCAAGTCATCAACCAACACGAAATGGCGGCGGCTTCCCCTTACTGTTACCCTAGTTTTGACCAATCCTTCATTCCTAACACGCGCTGCACCTCAAACACTGTCCCATCTACTCCTATCCTTTCACCACCATAACTCAGGACGTCTTCAAGCGCAGCATCTCAGCAATCACGAAATGGCGGCGGTTCGGTTCCCTGACACATTCTTGCCCTCTCCCTCACACACGAGCCTGGCTGACACTCCGCCACTACTCTCCCGCAAGCTACAAATCTCTCCCTCGCCCCTTCCACAACACGTCAGCACCTCTCAACACTTACCGCTTCTCCCTCCACGTCAACGCCTCGTCCTAGCCCACGCCCCGTCACCGAGAATGTCACAAATATCAATTACAACGTGTCACTTGCCGCCCGTCGGTCGCCACGGTATGACCAGAGAGACGCCCCGGGGGGTGGGACGCCGTAGCACTGTGGGACACCGGGAAGTCGGGCAACGCGGCGGGATGGAGATGGCTGGTGATTGGCTCCCAGGCATGTCACGTGTCAAGACTTGGCGCTGATTGGCTAGCTGTCTCTCACCGTGTGGGTTCTCGCTTGAGTGAGTGAAAAGGAAGTTGCCGGAAAATGTTAGATTAAAACAAATCTTCGTTATTCTATTTGGCTGTATTTAGGTTGAGTCATTAAAAAAAGTTATAGAGCATTTGTAAGTGTGTGTAAAGTGAGATGAATGTGTGTGATAAGGATAAGGTATATATAAAGGTAGTGAAGAACTAATAAAGTCTGGCAACTGACAAGATGCTGGCATGAACGGCGGGTCAAATTGAGCTCCGAAACCCCGAGCAGCAAAGATTCGAGGCTCCGCAGGTGGCCCAGGGAATGATTTTTGTATCAGAATCACGAACTTAACATTTTTTTTCCGTACGTGTGTGTTGTATGGCGAGACTACGACGTTGGGGTGGAGAGGTGGGCCGTATGTTCAGTACCTAGTGACAATGATAATAATGACTGATGAATTATTGGTGCATGGGTGTAAATAGACAACAAGACCGACTATACACACAAAAAAAAAATAATAATCCTCCCGCGGTGCAGTGGAAAAGGCAGAAGGATTTCCCGTTTACAAAGAGCTGTGTGTGTGTATGTGTGTGTGTGTGTGTGTAGGGGGTGGGCAGTTGAGGTCCCAGCAGTACCTATAGATCGGTTTTACGAGCTCCAATGCTTTCTGCGGGAAGGTACTGGCTGGCGGTCACTTTGGGAATTACACACACACACACACACACACACACACACAGAGGGCATGCATAGACCACACACACACACACACAAACCGACTAAGCTCGCTCTCTCTCTCTCTCTCACACACACACAGCTCCTCCCATATGACTGAAAAACTTCCCTAATGGCATCAAACAAACAACAGAGGGAGAGAAATAAGTGCCAATGCCAGTCGGTGATAATTAGTTTCTTTGTTAATGACTATGCCTGTGACTAATGACCTTCACATTTTAATCAAAAGTATTCGCTCACTCACAAAAGCAGAGAGTCAATATGTGTTGTCTGCTGTGTGTGTGTGTGTGTGTGTGTGTGTGTAGGAGGAGAGGGGGAGGTGTTAGAGAGAGAGAGAGAGAGAGAGAGAGAGAGAGAGAGAGAGAGAGAGAGATTACAGGTAACTCGATGAAGGAAACAAGCAACAGCATCCTCATTTTAAGCAGATTCAAGGGAAGCGTGTGTTAGTTCGCCTCTTTTTCCATTTATTCGCTTTTTTACCCCCCCCTCTCTCTCTCTCTCTCTCTCTCTTTCGTTCACGCTATTCTCCTAATCGTGAGAATCTTCTTTTGTTTCCCCTGATTTTGAATTTTCTTTTCGCTTATTCTTTTATTTTTTGCCCTTTTTTTGCGAGTTTAGTCTTACTTTTTTTTTTATCTGCTTTTGCGCGGAGGTGGAGGAGTAAGAATGGAGAGAGGAGTAAAGAGTAAAGAGGAAGAGGAAAGAGAGGAAACGGGGAGGGAAAGTAAGGGAAGAAAGAGGAGGAAAGTAAGGTGAAGGGGAATATGAGATGATGGAAACCTAAAGAAAGAGGAAGAAGAGGAAAAAGAAGAAACGGAAAGAGAAAGAAAGGACAGAGAAGGAGAGTAAGGGAAAGAAGGAAAATATATAGGAAGGTGAAGAGCGATAGAGAAAGGAAAAGTAAGAGGAAAGAGAAAAAACAGAAGAAGGAAGGAGAAAACGGGAAGGTGAAAAACGAAAGAAAGGGGAATGAATAAAAGGGAAAAGAAGAAACAGAGAAGGAAAGAGAAAACGGGAAGGTAAAAAATGAAAGAAAGGGGAAAGAGTAAAAGGGAAAAGAAGAAACAGAGAAGGAAAGAGAAAATGGGAAGGTAAGTGAAAAACGAAAAAGTTGGAAGAATAACAAAAAAAAGAAGGAAAGGAGAAAAAGAAAATCGGAAGGTGGAGAGCGAAAGAAAGAGGAAAGAATAAGACGAAAGGGAAGAGAAAGGAAAGGGAAAGAGACAAAAAAGTAAGGTAGAGAAAATGGAACCCTTACCAAATGGTCTTCTTATTAAAAACCCCGTCCGCACATAATGGTCCAATTTTCCCTATTTTGAAGAGAAAGGAAAGGGAAGGAGACGAAAAATTAAGGTAGAGAAAATGGGTAGGTCCTATTATGTATCTTTACCTAATGTTCCTCTTATTAAAAAACCCATCCGCACATAATGGTCCAATTTTCCCTATTTTCCGAGAGCAGGTTCAACATTATGCAGGGTAGTATGCGCGTTCCTCTTGAATTATTGCTACACGCCACCTCCTCTTGACCCCTTGTTTGCCTAATCTCCTAAACTCTCATCATTCACACCCTCTCCTCTTCCTCCTCCTCCTCCTCCTCTTGGCTTATCCTGGTCCCACTTTCGTTATTCAAATTATAGATATATGCGTCAATTTTTTTCTCCCTTGCTGCTCAACCCTAACTAACTCCCCTTTCGGTTATTAACTCCCCTAATCTTGAAGTACTTTAGTTTTTTTTTTACATATCTTTCGTTGCCTTCGTCCCCTACTTCGTATTCATGTCATTTTTGTTCTTTTTTTTTCTCTCATTATCTCCTCTTCCTTTCTCTGCCACATTACTGCTCCTCTTTCTCTCCTTTCCTTCTATTTCTTTTTGTTCCTCTTCCGCTTCCATTTTCATCTTATTCTTCTCATTTCTCTTTTTCCTTCCTTCTTTTTCCATCAGTTCTCTTTTTCCTTCGCCGTTTCTCCTTTTTCGTCTTATTTTTGCTTTCCATTCTTACTTTTCCACTTTACATTCTCCTCCGTTCTCCCTATTTCCCTTATTCTCTATCCTTCCCTTTCCTCTCCTTTATTCCTACGTCCTCTCATGTTTCCTTCTCTTTCTCCTTTTCCTCCTTTCCTTTCACCTGCTCCACATTCTATTTCTCCTCTTTCACTCCTACTCACTTTCCTCTTCCCTTCCCTTTCCCCTCTTCCAGATTATCGCATCTCCCTCTTCTCCCCTCTCTCCTCCTCCACTTGACGCTCTCTTTCCTGTTCTTTCCCTTTCTGCTCCTCCATTTCCACCCTCCTTCAGTCCCTTCCTCTCTCTCTCTAATCCCTAGACGCGTTTCTACTTCCCGTCCCTCGTAATTATGATGTTTACACCGCCTTTAGCTTCCTCTCTCCCCTGGCGGCGGCGCGGAGAAGCTGGAAGGTCGAACGCGCCTAAAGAAGATAAGACACACGGACAGAACAATACAGACCCACTGACAAAAATACGTAAATACACAGAGTTGGAAACTCGTGCACAGCGGATTTACACTCTAGTTACCCTCCGTATTCTTCAACATTTCGGCGCCCAAGCACACATATTTGGCAAGGCTTTCGTGTATAGGAGTTTGGGGCATTTCCAGGGGTGCAAGCTTTATGACCCCCTGGTGGTAGTTTGAGCCGTCTTCTGTACGTATACCATGAACCTAAAATACGTATGAGAACCCGATTAATCTCCATTTTTGGCCTTTGGAAATAGATGCGAGGCCACAGACATAGCGGCCACAGACACGATGATGCAGACTAACAGACAAATATATACTTAGTTACACAGAAATGAATACACAGACTAACACAGACATAAATATACTTGACACACAAATAGGATGCTACAGAATGATACAGACAAAACTATATACTCAAACACTGAGAAACAAATATACAGACCAACACAGACATAAAAATATACTCAAGATACACAGAAACTCATGCACAAACAAACACAAACATCAACAGGACACAGACACGATGACATACAGACAAACAGACGATAACACAGACAAGCAGGAACAAGAGTATACATAAACAGACACACAGACGCGTTTATAAATAGAACCACAGACAAGAATATACATAAACACGCTCGGACATGTTTATACAGACAAGCACAGACAAGAATATGCAGAGCCCGGCGTACGCGTGCTCGGAATAACTGTTTAGCTTTATTATGAACTTTTATTTTTCTTCGTTTTTTCTCGCCCTTCCTCGAGTAATTAATCTTTCAGCGTAAACAATGCACGTCAACACCACCACCACCACCACCACTACGCAAGACGAATACATTACCAACACCAGCCAGCATCCTTTTCTTCTCTCTTTCTCTTCTCACCCCGTTCACAAGGTGTTGGCAATGCTGCAGAGGTCGAGTTTTTCTTCTCTTTTTTTTTTTAATGAGATTCGAAAGCAACAAACTCTTGCCCTTAGTGATACGATACTTATTCATTTTACTATTTATTTATTATTATTTTTTTTTTTTTACAACAAAGGAGACAGCTCAAGGACACAAAATAAGGAAACGATAATATTAAAAAAAGCTCGCTACTCGCTGCTCCTAAAAAGAATCCAAAGAGGGGTCAATTTCGGGAGGAGAGGTGTCTTTTTAAGTATTGCCTTTAGCGCCGGTAGGCTGTCTTGAGGGGCCCCTTGGACAGCCTCAGCTCGTTAGTGGCGCTTTCGAATTTTATTTATAGCGACTGCCGTGATGTGTGACTTGGTTGGCCCATGCTGCCCCCCGGTACTCCACTTGAAGTCGCTTAAGTTATATATTTACCAGTACAAAAATAATTATACAATCCGTCTTGATATCGTCTCATTCACTCACAGCAACAGGATCAATACCACACCAGCAACACTGTATATATAAGCAGACATCCCAAGGTAACCAGACCCGCATATGATTTCCCCTGCAAACTGACGTAACCAGTAATGTCAGACGTAATATCGCAACGGTCCTCGGCGGTGTGCGTATCGGCCTGTGTCCTCGCTATTGGGAAACGGAGGAGCAAATTTGTTATCGGGAGAATTTGCCGATATAGGAGACTACGATGACTATTTCGGCTGCTTGGGGGCGTCAGTAGGGAGAGGGAGATAGGGTGAGGAAAGTGGGGAAAGGGAGAGGGAGAGGAGGGAAGGAGGGAAAAGGGAATGTGCTGAGAGAGGAAGGGTGTGACGGAAGGAAAAGCAAGGGTGAAGGGCACTGGGTGAGGAAGAGGAGGGAAAGAGGGATGTTCTAGGAGGGAGGAAAGGTGTAAAAGAAGACGGGAAAGGAAGAAAAGCTGAAGGAAGAGAAGAGGAAGGAAGGAAGGAAGCAGTGAAGAGAACCGGATAAGCGTGAGTGGGGAAGGAAAGAGAATGGGAAAGAAGAGAAGAGGATGAGGAAGGAAGGAAGTGAGGAAGAAAGAGATGTAGGCTAATGGGAGGAAGGAAGAAAAGGGTGCAGAGAACTGGAAGGGCGTGTATGATAAGAGAGAAGGGAACCAGGCATATTCTGAGAGGAAGGAAATGCATAAAAGGAAGAAGGGAGAGGCGTGTTGGGTGCTAGAGAATATGGTATACGTTGAGAGGCAGAGACAGGAAGGAAAGCAAGTTAAGGTCCGTAATAGAAGGGAGCGAAGGAAGGGAAGGAGAGTGGGATGCTGGTAGCTTAAGTTGCCGTGGGGATGAAGGAAAGGGCAGAGAGAGTAAGGAAGGAAGGAAGATGAAAGTAACTATTGAGAGAGTAACGTGAGGGAAGACGGGAGAAACTACGGTAGAAATGAAGGAAAAAAAGACGCCATGGGATAAAGGAGAAGACAGAGTAAGGAAGGAAGGAAGATGAAAGTAACTATTGCGAGAGTAACGTGAGGGAGGACGGGAGAAACTACGGTAGGAATGAAGGAAAAAGACGCCATGGGATAAAGGAGAAGACAGAGTAAGGAAGGAAGGAAGATGAAAGTAACTATTGCGAGAGTAACGTGAGGGAGGACGGGAGAAACTACGGTAGGAATGAAGGAAAAAGACGCCATGGGATAAAGGAGAAGACAGAGTAAGGAAGGAAGGAAGATGAAAGTAACTATTGGGAGGGTAACGTGAGGAAAGAGAGGAGAAAGAGACGCCATGGGGTAAAGGAAAAGAAAGGAAGGAAGGAAGGAGCTACAGAAGGAAAAGAAGGAAAAAAAGAGGGAAAGTAAAATTACAAAAGAAGACAAAGATGGAGGGAGGAAGAGGGAGGCAAGAGAAAACACAATAACAGAGAGAAGAGCTGGAAAAAGAGGAGAGAAAGAAAGAGACAACAGGGGGAGCAAAGAAAGGAGATGGATGGTGATAGGAAAGATGGAGAAATGGGAGGAGGGGAGAGAAGACGAAGATTAAGAAGGATGAGAAGTTGAGAGGAAGAGAGAGAAAGGGGGGAAGAGGAGGCAAAGCGAGGAGGCGGAGAAGGCCACTTGTTCTTACTCTCTATGCGACTTTGCAACCTAATTAAAATAGTTTGCCACTAGATCAAGGGAAGCGACGACCCCTGAGACAAACATGAAGCCACAATTTCTTTCCTGCAGATGGCAAAGAGAAAATACCAAACACACACACACACACACACACACACACACACAGGTGCTCATATGGCTAAGGTTAGATAGGTGAGATAAGATGAAGGGAAGGAAGAGAGGTAAAAAGGGAGAAATTGGTAATGTGAAGGGAGACATTAAAATCTAGAAGGGAGAGAAGGGAGGGAAAAAGGGAGAAATTAAAATCTAGAAGGGAGAGAAGGGAGGGAAAAAGGGAGAAATTAAAATCTAGAAGGGAGAGAAGGGAGGGAAAAAGGGAGAAACTGAAAGGGAGACGAAGGGAGGAAAAGAATGATATCAAAGGGTGGGAAGGACAGATACAAGAAGAAAGGGACATAAAAGATGGGTGGTTAAGCAGAAGGGTGATAAGCTGGCCATGGAAACCCAATAAGGAGTAAGCTGACCGGCATTTAGGTAAGTTGAGCGAATTCTAGTGCAGCTGTGAATGTCAGTAAAGGTTAGCATGGCCTCATTGCTCATCGGACACACTGGCCCTTGAGCATGTGGTGGGTGAGAACTGAGAACACTGGGTAGGTATGACATCCAGGTTACCAGTTTACCCTCTCCAGGTTTCCCCAGGTCCCTATTTATCGACCAGCCCAAAAAGGAGGCGGAAAGGATAGATAAGCTGCATGCCAACTGCCTGGGCCGAGAGTCAAACCAGGGCACACAGATTCATAGCTAAGCATGCTAACCACTTCACCACTTCCAATTTTAAAGGCAAGCTGGAGAGCACATGGCAGCGATTCCTAGGAGTAGTAGGTCTTGGGTTGAGTCATGGTAGTAATGGTCCTCGTGATCAAGTCAGCAGGACAGAGAGCATGTCTAAGGCAGAACCTACCACTTGACAGACCAATAATTCTTACCAAATCTTCCAGTCGTGCCATTTTTTGTTATGATGGTACCCAAATTCCAAGACCCTCAATTTTTCCCCAAGATGTCTCACACCCCGACAAAACACAATGCCCCTGTTTTGAGTGGCTTGGGAATTCTTAAAAAATCCTTGCACAAATGTCAAGGTAAAAAAAAAGGGAAAATAAGACGGAATTCCCAGATGAGAGCATTTATTGTATGAGTGTCACGAATTCGTACTCTGAGGCACAAGATGTATGTCACAAAATGAGAGAAATCAAGACATGCATACAAAATGATCATGATATAAAATATATAAGTGAGATTACATGAGTGTACTTCAGCAGTGTGAACTTGACATTACAGCAAATGCTAGTTTGAACTTATAATGGGTGACTTTGGCGTTCCTTGTTGGCACACATTGACGCTGCCACCTGACTAAAGCCACAGCCCTGACTCTCTTGTGTAAAGTAACTGAATCATCTCCACAATACTTCCTCCATAAACTGAACTGGAAAATAAAGAGTAATTTGATTCTCACTTTCTACTATTTTATAATTTTCATTTGGAATGATATTTATCATTACATTTCATACTTGTAGCAACCTGCTGTTGTTTGCTGAGCTTAATTTTCAAATATGAATATGAGAGAGAGGAGAGGAGAGGATAGGAGAGGAGAGGGAGAAAAAGAGAGAGAGAGAGAGAGAGATGGGTGGAATGGTCAGAATGAAGGATAAAACAGGACTCTACGTATCTATCTTCAGCTCCAATGCTTTGTTCCCTGTCAACAACTTTTCTTATTTTCCAACAGCCCTTATGGTTTGATCAGTTCCAGCCCTGTCTAATCAAAAATTCAATTTACAATATAATAATGTAAATCAAATACCAAGTTACCTAATCACTGAATTATTATCGACTATACAGAAATCTCTGTAATGATTAGGTACTATTATTTCCTTACTCGCCAACTAATAAAAATCACTGTATTTTTAACTAACGACACAACTAGGGATAAAAGCAAATTTACGAAGGTCTTCATAAATAATAAGTTTTTGGCATGGTTTGAAACTCTGTCTTGTATTACCACATGTAGCTTGCTCACAATGGCAAGCAACACTCAGCTACACCGAACACAGACCCGTAACAGACAACAATGAACTGCAAGGAAAGTCTCGAGAGGCGACAAGGTGAAGAAAGATGTTGGCTGACCTCTATAAATTAATGAGCACAAGTAAAGGTAAACCAAGGTGAGCCGACAGCCAGTAACACAAACTACCTCTTGCCTTGCACCACTCAGGGGAAGGTAACAGTGGGCCGGCCGGGTGTTACTGGAACAGGGCCACCATGAGCTTGTGTTTCTCCTGGCCATATATGTCAATCCTGGAGTTGGGTCTGGAATGGGCAAGGAATTCAACATATTAGTGAATGGTAGAGATTAATATAGCTGCAATCCTTATAAAAAAAAGCCCCAAAAGCACTTCTACAAATAGAAAAAAAGGAATTCCACAAGATACATAAAGATAACTGCGATCCTTATAAAAAAAGACCCCATAACACTTCTACTACGAATAGAAAAAGGAATTCCACAAGATATATAAAGATAGTTGCGATCCTTATAAAAAAGACCCCAAAGCACTTCTCCTACAAACAGAAGCAAGGAATTCCACAAGATATATCATTAATCCAATTTCAGAATGGACCCACACAAGTTTCGCATCTTCCCTGGTGTAGTGGTTAGCATGCCTCGCCATGAATCTGTAGGGCCAGGTTCATATCCCAGAAGCACCCAATGCCAAAAAAATCTTGACAAACTGGCTTCACTATAGTCTGAAGGAAACTAAACCATGACAGATCGAGCCTAAAGTATCTGGAACTGTTTCAAGACCTAGGGTGGGGCAGGTTTAGTTAGAGTAGGTTAAGTTACATTAGGGTAGGCTAGGGTAGGTTTAGTTAGGGTAGGTTAGAGTAGATTAGGTTAGGGTAGGGTAGGTTTAGTTAGGGTAGGTTAGAGTAGATTAGGTTAGGGTTAGGTAGGTCCCACCTGGAGAGGAAAAGCTGCAGGGCATTCTTGGTCTGGGCAGGGAAGATGGGTTGCCTCACGAGGGCCGCCAGGGTGAGGAGGCAGCCACGAAGGTCCCACTCCAGCTTGAAGTTTTTGTCCTGGGGAAGGAGAAAATACACAAGTTAGGGAAGAACAGAGGACACATGTGAGTTGAGGAGTGGAAGGATTGTTAAAAAAGGAACCAAAGGAGAAGAGGGATTAGACTCTTAGAAGAAGTCAGAAAAGAACTGAAGCTGAAGAGTGAATTTAGAGAAGAATTAGAGACGGAAAAGAATTGAAGCTAAAAAGTTAATTGAAAGGACTAGAGGAAGACCAAAAAGATATGAAGCTGAGGAAGAGTGAAATGGGAGAAGGGAACCAAAGGAGAAGAGGGATTAGACTCTTAGAGGAAGGCAGAAAAGAATCGAGGCTTTAGAGTGAATTTAGATAAGAATTAGAGAAAGACAGAAAAGAATTGCAGCTAAAAAGTGAATTAAAAGAAGGATCAGAGGAAGACCAAAAAGATATGAAGCTGAGGAAGAGTGAATTGGGAGAAGATAGAGAGGCAAGAAAAATAATTAATATAAAGCAAGGAAAAATGGTGTTGAATGGTGATACAGTAACAAAACACAAGTAAAAGTTAACTTTCTATAATTGTAAATGGGTCACTCAAAATTCAAAACAGCCATTACTTGAAACAAAGGGAGAAAAGAAAGCAAAGTAAACTACACGATAATCTACAACTAATTCTAAGCACGAGGTTCAAGTCAATCCTCATTTCATCAAAGCACAACTAATAAAATCACTCCCACACATCCTCGTCCCTCCCGCTGCCGCCCTCACCTCACACTTGATGAGGCCGAGATGGATGAGCAGGGAATTGGTGGCGACGGAGGAGGTATCTTCCCCTCCCGCCCCACTGAAAGCTGCCTCGGTTAGCTGGTCTGCCACGTCCTTTACTGCCTCTTGTACCTGTTGAAGGGATATGGAGTTATGAGTTTTACATTTTCTCACTTGGAATAGATTATAACATGACTTACCACTAGTTGTTGTTGTCATTTTTGTTATGTTTTTTCAGTAAACAGCTCAAGGGCATAAAAGAGAAAATAATAATAAAAAAGGCCTGTACTGTACACAACTACAGTTCTTCACATTGCAAAGGTGCTCAGGGAACTCTACTCTTCCTGGTAAGTGGTAAAATATTAATGCATCAACAATTGGCACTGGATCTGAATTTACAGGCCTGTATTGTAGTGTCACCCATATACCATTCATTACTGACAGAACACTACAGTCTAAGTCACACAATGATTGCATAATGTCTATGAACAAACATCTTCCTCCATCACAGAACAACATTTGCAATCCTGACCCACCTTGGTGTTATTGGAGGTAGCAAGAGAGGCAGTGCGCATCAGGAGACCAAAGCAGTGGAAGATGAACTCTGCCTGTGAGCCTTCAGAGAGCTGCCTCGCCTCCTCCACCAGCTGGGAAGGCCCTGAGTTGCCCAGACCCAAGAGACGCGCTGCCGTCGGCTGTGCTCTGAACTCGGCAGCTGTACACTAGGGGATAAAGTGATGGCATGTCAAGTTGACAAAATCCCTTACTTCTTCTCCTTCAAGTCATTTAAGATGTTGCCAGTGTCCACTGAAACCATTTGGTAAAGATGCATCCTTCTTCCGCCAGTGTGAGTTTTATTCACACAAGTATTGATCATATCATGATGTCAGTAAAATACTAACCAAAAATCTGAATCAAGTTGCTCACCTTGACAGGCTGGGGAGCAGCATCTCGCTTCAAGGGACTCACACCAGATGGCTGTACCTCCTGCACATCATCATCTTCTTCCTCCTCCTCCTCATCATCATCATCATCGTCTCCATCATCTTCATCGTCCGAGTCCTCCTCCTCACTGCCAGACTCCTCATCATTCTCCAGGGTGTCCAAGGCATCGAGGCGGCCAATGTCTTGCAGGACAATGACTATGTTCTCTCGACCTTCCCCACCTGGAGGATGGAGAAGTTTTCGCTGATGTTCATGATATAACGATAGTAGTAAACTGATTGTAACTTTTAACTTGTAAGATATTTCAGGCAATGTCATAGGCTACAAATGTCCAGTAATCATATTATCAACTGTCAATTATTTATTTCAGTGGCATCCAACTCCAAATAATTCTTGTGTAAGAGGTAGAGTGGATGGGAAACCTCTGCATGCATATATGGGTCACCTGCTGTTCCACAGATATATTTCTAATGACAAAATATAAACTTTGGAGATGGTTAAAATCCTCTACTGTATAATTTCTGAAAATGCAAATGAAGCCTGGAGGCCAGTTACTCCTGACCCTCATGTCTACTCACCAAACTGGTTACAGTCCAGGTTAAGGACTTTGAGGTTGACCTTGTTGACCATGGCATTGGCCACCTCCAGGCCCCCATTCACCCCTATCTCATTGCTGTCCAGCCGCAGCTCCTGCAGGACAACGGTAAAACTTTGTGATGAGGTGTTTTAAGATTAATGGCTGAATGGTAACCTTTACTTATCAGCTCATATGTAATAAAGGAAGTAGGAATCTTTAATGCCTTATCTAATATACTAGAGATCTTAAAACCAATACTTTGAGAGCCTGAGATGGTAAAACAAGCTTTTGAAAAAATAATATACTTAAAACCATAAACAGAGGTCAGCCTTCTTACATACATTTATTAAGATTTGAAAATTTATCACCTGCATACTAATAAAACAGCAACATGATAGGAATGGAAATATATTAATATATGTAAATTATGTATTAAACAATCTAAAACTATGTAATTGCACATCTTCAAATAATACAATGTTCCTGCTGTGCTCAGGACATTGAAGCAAAATAAGACCTGGTTACGCCAAGCACCAGGACACGAGGAAGGGTGTGCTAACCTGCAGCTTGGTGTGGTTGTCCGCCAGAGCATTGGCGATATATTTAGCTCCGGCCGTCTTCATGAGACAGTCACCAAAGTCAATGACCTCCAAGTTCTGCATCATCGGAAGCTTCTCTGCCATTGCCTTTGCTCCCTTGGCAGTAAATGTGCTAAAAGGAGAAAAACAAACTTATTTAGCATTTACTTGTGGTGTATATACATATGGTTTTCATCAATATGTAATATAATGCACCTCTGTGGTGCAGTGGTTAGCATGCCTAGCTATGAATCAACAGGCCTGGGTTCAAATCCTGCCCTGGACAGTCAGCACACAGCCTACCCAGAAACTTGTCTTTCCTTTCAAACTGGTTGATAAATGGGTACCTGGGGAAACCCAAGGAAGGAACACTGTGGTAACCTAGCCCTGTGTGGTAACTCATTGGGTTACCATAACAACCAGACATGCAGAAGCAGACATTCAGGTTACTATATACTGTAAATCAAGTGGCAGCCATCTTGAATTTTCATGCCTGGCCAAGTTAACCCACATTTTCACAAGGCTCCCACCACCTCATTTTAATAAGCACACTTGAATTAACATAAATCAACCTTCAAACTTTGGTCCAGGAGAAACAGTCACAAGACTACTAACAAACACTTCCTCACTTGTCATTCAGGTTGAGTTTCCTCAGATTGGGGTTGGTGCTGAAGGCAGATGCAAGTGCAGCAATGCCAACGTGGAAAATGCCATTCTGAGGCATGGCCACTTCCTCCAGTGTACCCAAGGCTTTGAAGAACTCTGCAAACTTTGTCGCACCTTCATTCTCAAGCCTGTTGCGTCCTGAGATAAACACCTGAGAGGCATTGGAGAGTATGAGTGACAAAAAATATAAATGGTAAAACATGAAAGCAAGACTCACTGAAATGTGGTAACTCCTCAATTTAACCTGCTAAATCAAGCAACACATAATTAAATAAGTACCTTGACCTGCATAGTGAGCTGTGTAACCCAACAATGCTTATTTCAATCCCAATGATCTTCCTTTCTGCTTCAAACAAGGACAAACAGACCCCTCTCTCACAGCCACATCTGCTCATTGTCAATGCCGAATCAAAGACATTCATATATGCTTCCTTACTAATAAAACTTTCTATATAACAAAGTGAGGTCATTTTTTGTTGACTGATACCATAAGGTGCTGGCTATCATGTGCTTGAAGATGCCCTAAACTTAACCTAACCTAATAAAACCACAAAAAGTTACCATACGTCTTGACTCAGAAAAATCATCTATTCTTCCTTACTAATGAGACTTTCTATAAAACACAGTGAAGTTTTTTTTTGTTAATTTATGCTATAGGTGTCTGGATATCATGTGTCTGAAAGTTCCTTAAACTTAACCTAATCTGTTGGAAATACAATTTTTGTTGCTTAATTTTTTTTAATTAATAATTATATTAACCAAAATTGGTTGTTTATTAATATATATATACATGTGAAAAAATTGAAAATTCCTGGAAACTTTCTATTTTTTCGGAAACTTTCCCACCCTTTGCAGGTAGGGGGGGCCCAATCCTATGTAACAGCAAGATCACAGTTAATACGAAGATCTCTTGAAACAGGTCTGCCGAGTCTCACCTTGAGCTTGAGGGGAGTGCCAGCAGCCTTGGCATTTTCCGCCAGCTTAAGGAGGGACTGTGCCAGCATGGTGCCGCCCTTGATGCCCAGGCCGTTGTTGTCAAGACGCACCTCCTGGAGGGCAGAAACATGGCGTACAATGGCGAATGCTTCCTGGTGGCCTTTTTTTTTATTATTTTTTACATGAAAGGAGGTAGATAAAAAACAAATAAAAAAGATGAAGTTAAAAAAGGCCTTGAAAATTTTAAGCTTAAAAATATGAGCTTATTACAACTGGTAGCTCAGAATGACAAAAATAAAGGAGCTCTCAAACTACAGGACATGAGAATTAGAGACCTTTCTTTTTTTCTTCTTTTTTTTTACAGCAAGAGGCAGCTCAAGGGCAAAAAACAAAAACAACAACAAAAAAAAGCCCACTAGATGCTGACCAAACAAAATCAAAAAGAACAAGAGGCCAGAGGGGACGTCCATTTCATAAAAAGCTTTCAATTATATAAATAAGACGAAAAAGTGGTCTTCCCTTGACCCTCGACGAGCCCCTCACCTCAAGGGAGTAGCAGACCGGGGAAGACATGAAGTCCACCATGCCCTCCACCCCCACCGGCCCCAGGGCATTGTGACTCAGGTCCAGCTCCTTCAGCTTCGCCCCAGCTCTTATCAGCCCAGAGAACAGGTGCCTCTGAGAGGACAAAATTAAGGTAAGGTCTCAGCAACCACTCCAAGCTGATGCATACATGGAAGAAATAACTCTGTGGTTGAGTAAAAAAGGGTGGTTTTAAATTAAACTATGGATTGCCAATATGTTGTGAGTCTGTGGCCCATATTCTCAGATGTTTTCGGCTCTCTATACACATATTTTTGAAGGCCGCAAAGGATACTCATGCACTCACTTGGTTCTCATGCATGTTTTTCACATTCATGGTTCAAGCCTAATCAAACTATCGCACAAAAACAAACATGCACACAAAAGCCTGTCACACACCAGGGCTTCAGGGATCTCTGTCTTGAGGCGTCCAGTGAAGAGATCCTTCCAGTGGGCACGTTCAAACTCTGGGTGGGAGGCGAGGGCATCACCAATGACCTTGGCCGCCTCCACCCCTAGAGTGTTGGCACTCAGGTCCAGGCAGCGGAGGTCTGTGGCGGCACGGATGGCATCTGCTACAGGCTGGGCTGAGGATGAAGCAGAAATTGTTGCAAATAATACTATTACATTGCCGTTTGCATCATTTAATACATAACATAATTCATATTCAAGCTTAATTATTTTCGATAAATATATACTTGTGATGTGCTTCACAATGCATGGTTTTCAATACAGCAGTTGAGGCCGTGGCTCACTCAAGCGGTGGCCAAGTCCAAATACTCATGGTCTAGTGAGGGTTGAAATGGTAATTTTTTTCTCCCCCGTTTCTGTGTACTGTGAGGACAAAACTTTTATTTGTAGTAAATTTGGATGTTGATCTTAAAGTTGTGTTATTTGGGAGGAAATTGCTAGCTTATCGGAGAGGGGAGGGAAATTCAGGAAACTAAAACACATCAAAACTTACCAGAAATAAAGTTTTGTCCACCATTGTGAGGCAGGTCACCTTATAAACATTAATCAAATCTTTTTTTTTCCAACAATCAGCCCAGGAATAAAAAACGGACCCTAATGACAGGAGGTGGACACCCTAGCTTCAAACCAAAAGTACTCCATGGCTTTAAGGGTCTTCTGGGGTCTTCATCTGTGTCACAGTTCATGACACATACCTCTTCAGTATATAAGGAGTATAACTGACAGTGTGGTCGGTGCCAATACTGTCACGGGTAAATACTAGGAATAGCAGCTCCTAGTGGTTGCGCATTTAGGGCACGGTGTGGTGGTAATTACAACATTTCTAGCACGTATGATGGGGTTTTGACAAGCGGACAGGTGTGTTTATATCACAAAGGGTGTATTTTTCTGCGCAGGCTCTACCCTTTCTTGTCCCAGGAGCTCGCAGTCTCATCGCCCATCGACTTAGAAGAAATCGTGAGGCCAGCGTGGAAAAATACACCCTTGTGACATAAACACGCCTGTCCGCTTGTCAAAACCCCGTTGTACGTGCTAGAAATATTATAATTACCACCACACCATGCCCTAAATGTGCACCCGCTAGGAGCCGCTATTCCTAAGATTTACCCTGTCAGGTCTTTCAATATTGGTCTCCATCAGTTTCATGGCCAATCATAGACTCAACTCGACATATGGCAAACATCACAACCCATTACACACGGTAGTTTTTCTATTGTTCCGTGCATAATTTTGTAACTGAGTCTGGCTGCTGATACCATGAGTAGCCAACCAGGTAAGTGAAAGGGCGTGGGTACGATGGAGGCCTCCGCTGTCTTGAATAGGGTGTAGTTGTGTACATTTACTACTAAAACTGGGTTAAGATACGAGTTTGGGCTTTCTGTGGCTGGGTGGGTTGGGTTAGGTTAGTGAAGTTAGTTTAGTGTAATATATTTTCAAAAGGGTATAATACTATATATTTACTATTTAAACTGGGTTAGTATAGGAGCATGGACTTTTTTGTGGCTAGTTAGGTTGGGTTAGGTTAGTTTAGTGTAATATATCTTCACTAGGGTGTAATACTATATATTTACTATTTAAACTGGGTTAGTATAGGAGCATGGACTATTTTGTGGCTAGTTAGGTTGGGTTAGGTTAGTTTAGTGTAATATATCTTCACTAGGGTGTAATACTATATATTTACTATTTAAACTGGGTTAGTATAGGAGCATGGACTTTTTTGCGGCTCGTTGGATTAGGTTAGTTTAGTGTTATATATCTTCACTAGGGTGTAATACTATATATTTACTATTTAATCCAGGTTAGTATAGGAGCATGGACTTTTTTGCGGCTCGTTGGATTAGGTTAGTTTAGTGTTATATATCTTCACTAGGGTGTAATACTATATATTTACTATTTAAACCAGGTTAGTATAGGAGAATGGACTTTTTGGGAGCTAGTTAGGTTGGGTTAGGTTAGTTTGGTCAGGTAAATTAGGATAGTCAGGTTATGTAAGTTAGGTTGTTTGGGTTAGTTATTAGTTATTAGGGACAATTTACCGTTTCACCCAACCAACGATTTTCTGACGTGGTTCATGTTTTTCTGGTGATAGATGTAGTGAATTGCACTATTTTGTACCTAAATCTATCACCAGAAAAACATGAACCACATCAGAAAATCGTTGGTTGGGTGAAACGGTAAATTGACCGTTATTAGTTATGTTAATCAGCTTACCGGTAGTTAGTTAAGGGAAAGGTAAATTAATGCGAGACAAACACATGACTATGCCAGTGTAAAATGACCCGTAATTTATGAGCCAGGTTTTTTTTTACATCTTTTTGTTATAGTAAGAAGTAAAGCGCTGTAAATTATATGGTAAATAATGCTGTAAATAGTAAGTAGTAAATAGTGCTGTAAATAGTAAGTAGTAAATAATGCTGTAAATAGTAAGTAGTAAATAGTGTTGTAAATAGTAAGTAGTAAATAGTGCTGTAAATAGTTAGTAAATAGTGCTGTAAATAGTAAGTAGTAAATAGTGCTGTAAATAGTAAGTAGTAAATAGTGCTGTAAATAGTAAGTAGTAAAGTGCTGTAAATAGTAAATAGTAAGTAGTGGTGTAATAGATATTTTGCAAAACATGTAAAAAAATATCAGTCGTCACCCAGCCCACATACAACATGCATTCAGGCCACATGGCTGCAGGCGATCAGCTGTTCCATTGCCCAACACTAATTTAACCCTGGCATGCTGTGTTTAATTAGGCTGCCATCCTCTCCGTCTTGTTTTTTTTAGCACTGAGAGCCAAAAACAGAGCCGGGGAGTAAGACATCACGTCCACGCCACAGGAAAAGGCGGGATGAGGTGAGGCCAGGCAGGACTCCCGCACGAGGCTCAGTCCCGCTGCAGGCGTGGCGTGTGGCCCCCTGCCCCTCCGCTCACCGTCCTCAGCAGTGTTCCATTTCCCGTTCTGGTCGGCGAAGGTCAGCGTGGAGGACATGGCGGCCAGGACACAAGGAAACGTGACGCCCAGACATTCAAAGTTCAAACCCGGGGATGCTGGGGAAGGTCTGGGTCTTGGAGGGATGGGATGGGAACTTAGGAGTAGGGCAGGTAGCTAGGTACCGGTACCGGTAATAACGGTACCGGCTATACTGTACGGTACCGGTGCATGACTGCTTGGTAAAGGTACCATTGCTGACCCACTTTTTTTATAATATATATATATATATATATATATATATATATATATATATATATATATAGATATATATATATATATATATATATATATATATATATATATATATATATATATATATATATATATTTGTCGCTACCTCAAGGGTGGGGACACGGGCCTTATGGAGCCCGTCAGGGCCAAGCAGATTTGCCCCACTGCGCTCTGCGGGTAACGTCAGCCGAGCTGAACAAGTCGGTCTGTTGACGAGGACCGGCGTGTCTGGCTGACCCACGTCAATCTTCACTGACCCCTGCCAGTCTTCAGTTCACAAGAAGGGCTTATAGGGTCTATATAGACTCTAGACTCTGGAGTCTATAGACTCATGGTTCACATCGCTACAGTTCCTCCTTCCCTCAGTTCTTCCTCACACGATTCGATACAATATCCGCTCGTGGGTTTGCCTCATGGCCTTGATTATAGGATAAAAAACGTATAAGATAGGCTTTATTTTATCACCCAAGATATAAGAGTCATGGTGATGGGTAGCACTGCGGTTATCCCTGATAATGTGGGTTGTATCTACTAAAAAAATGTAGGACCTTGAGTTGTAGCTTGTTTTAATTAAGAGTAGACTGGATAGCTACATGGACGAGGACGACAGGTGGCAGTGAGGTGTGGGTGCAGTAAGGTGACGGGGTACTGGTGCATGCAAAGTACCGCCGGTACAACGAGGATCAAGCCTCTACCTGTAGCCCCTGAAACTACACCTCACCCATCGTGAGTAGTGGGGGGGATTCTGGAGCTGCCCTGTGTAGGCCACCCGGCCTCTTTCTGTTTCCCTATGTTCTTATGTTCTTATGTTCTTATGTAGTACCTATGCCCAAAGTTGCCCCAAACAAGGCCACCGTATAACGAAAATGCAAATCAGAATGACCTTTTCATATGAGAGTGAAATAACAAAATCAGACTTCCAACAGACCCTGATTGGAAGAGGAAGACGAAAAAGAAAAAGAGCAGGAGGACATAGAGGATAAAGATCGTGTGCTAATCATGATAATATGACGGACGGCCTTTCTGTTATCTGACGCGCCTCGGTGCCAGTGACTGGGGAACTCTCGTGGTGTGTGCTTGCGACCCTGATCCTCCTCTCTCCACTCCGTCACCTACAGGAGTAAGTCTACGTTTCTACTTTCGCTTCCACTCGTCCAAATCTCTGACTCTAAAAGCTGCCGCCTTGTTCCCTCGTTTGTGGCGTGTTACTTCAGCTCAGTGTACATTAATATCAATGGCCTCGGGAATGACTTGCTAATACATCAGTCTTTTTTTTCTCGGTAAATCGCTTGACCTTTTCCCTCTCCTGGACTTTTTCTCGCTCTCTTGTAAGCGTCATTAAAATGAAGTTAATTAAGAAAATAAAGAACCACTGTATGCGTTCCGGTCAACTGAAAGGATTTTAGTTATGAATGGAAATCAGGAAATTTTTTGAAATCATCGAGGAAGTGATTCAAGACGTGAGCGCGTTCATCCCGCCGTCGTAGGAGGGCTGTGGCGGGTGTCCGGGCCATGCTACACTTGCCCGTGACCAGTGGCCATCAAGGGTCCATCAGATGACATCCGCGGGAAATGTAAAACTCGAATCCTGATAGTCACTCAGTTACCGTCTGTGCATGTGAAGACAAAGATGATCTATGAGGCGAGACAGATGGGGGGCCGAGCACCCGCCTGGCGCGGTGGTGCAACCAAGCTGTGACGCAGAACTTGGGGATTGATAATAATTTACCATTTATCACGAGCTGGCTTCCCTGACGACTGTATCTGCCACTGTATGCACTATCCTCAAGAACTTCCATTTCAGTCCTCTTGTTCTTGCACTTCTCTTTAGTATGTTGATACAAGTCAACTTTGCTTCTCTGTCTTCTCCCCGCCAAAGGCTATCTTCACGCTCTATTGACGCTCTATACTTTTACTCCTCTGGGAGTCACATGATTACATCACCCAGACCTTTCCTCAGCTACAAACTTTCTTCCACCAGTGTCCGAGACGCAGGAGCCGCCCACAGTGACGCCGCAGTCCCTCGTGTCGGAGGACCGTGTTCGGGCGGCGCTGACGAAGGACAAGGGAGCCGACGCTGAAATACTCTCCTTTGAGGTGAAAGATTTCACCAAGAAGGGCGACAACTATGCGTGTGTGGTCACCAGTGCTGTTGTTCGTTACCGCCAAGGGGACAAGGAGGGGGAGGTGACCTACGTGGTTAAATGTAATCCTTGCCGGAATGTTGCTGCGTCACACGACTTCAGTGCATATTTGTTCAATAAAGAAGGCAACTTCTATGACGAAATTGTGCCTTTGATAAACGCCGAGCTGGAGGGCATCGGGCAGGAGCCGCTGCGCATGCCAAACTGCTATGAGACTCACTATGGGACGACCGAGGAAGTCATAGTGCTAGGGGACCTGAGGCCAGGTGGTTTCAAAATGTTCGACCGCAAGAAGGGCATGGACGTGGCCCATACCAATCTGACGTTACGCGAGCTGGCGCGCCTGCACGCTGCCTCAACACTTGTCCAGGCAAAGATGACGGAGCCCGTCGAGGAAAAATACCCTTTCCTCAAGAAGGACTTTGTCTGCGTGTATGAAAATGAAAACCCGGATAAACAAGATGAGGACCTGGAGCAAATGATGGGGACTATATTTTACGGCAGCATGAAGACAGGCATGGCCATGGCTCAGAAGATCAACGGCTACGAGAAGGTCGTGGACTGGCTGAAGAAACACGCCCGCCAAACAACCGACCTGCTGAAAAAATGTCTTAAGAGTACTTCAGACTTTGACGTGGTGTGCCACGGCGACTGTTGGAACAACAATATTCTCTTCAAGTACGTGTGCGTCCGTGTGTGTGTGTGTGTGTGTGTGTGTGTGTGTTGCACCGGCTTGATCGTTAGACTGGTAATCGCCAGCAGGTATTGTATTGATTGTGCTAATGCTCTACTTTTTTTTTTTTTACTCTTTTTTTTTCTACATAATTTTCAAGACACAATAATCGCATTATAGCATTTTAGTGAACTTCCCACCCTAATTTTTTACCTCGAACGCAGAAACAAGCGTGACTAACTATATCGAATTACTTACCTTTTTTCACTTCCAGGTACGACGAGAGCGGAAAACCCGTGGACGTGCGCCTTCTCGACCTTCAGATTTGCCGCAAAGCCTCGCTGGCCACTGACCTCAACTACCTCCTGTACTCGAGCCTGGAGGGCCAGGTGAGGAAGAACAACCTGGAGGCGTTCATGAAGACTTACTACGAGTCCTTTTCTCAAGTTCTCTCGAATGCCGGCAAGAAGACTCCCTTCACTCTGGATGAGCTGAAGAAGGAGTACCACAACCAAAACCTCTTCGGCCTTCTCATGTGTCTGATGGTCGTGCCTCTAGTGGTGTCCGAAGGGAATGACATCATGGACTTTGAAAATATGACTGGCGACAAGGAGGAGGACATGAAGGTTTATCATCAGAAAATTCTCGACCAGCTGGACAATAACCAGCTGCTTCGACCACGCCTGCTGGCAACCTTCGATGAAATGGTGGAGTATGGCGTGATCTCCTAGTGTGTGTGTGTGTGTGTGTGTGGAAGCAGCAGTACAAACCTCATCCACTCATTCGTCCACTTAGGGAACAATGGTCTTTCCTATACACAGTACGGAGGGAGTGAGAGCAAGGGTGATACTAAATGAGTATGTAACTGAAAACAATCAAAGGGATGAATGTAATAAAATAAATAAAATAGAAAGCAACACTCTTTTATCTTTCAAACACCAGAAAACAAATCCTTGCGAGATGATTCTGTTTTCATTGACATTTAATCTGTTCAAAGTATTAGAATAACAGTTTGAGGCAGTTTTATGGATTTGGAAACAAGGATAGGGGGCGTGCACACCTCGTCAAGTTCAAGCTCGGGCCGAGCTCCTGAGGGCCAGCAAAACAAACTGAGCCTATTCTTTTCTTTTTGACCTGTTCCGCGTTGGTGCCGCAAGACTGCCTTTCAGCCGAAATACCATGAAGAGGAAGAAGCCATCTCCACCTTCGCCTCCGCCCCGCCGACACGTGTTGTTTTGTTGGCCCTCCAGAGCTCACCGTCCTCCGCAGTGTTCCATTTCCCATTCTGGTCGGCGAAGGTCAGCGTGGTGGACATGGCTGCCAGAACACAAGGAAACGTGACGCCCAGACATTCTAAGCCCCGGGGATGCTGGGGAAGGTCTGGGTCTTGGAGGGGTGGCAACTTGGGAGTAGGGCACGGCAGATACTGGTACCGGTAATAACGATACCGGTTCCTGCCTGTTTGGTAACGGTACCAGCTCTGACCCACTTATTTCATATATATATATATATATATATATATATATATATATATATATATATATATATATATATATATATATATATATATATATATATATATATATATATATATATATATATATATATATATATATATATATATATATATATATTTGTCGCTACCTCAAGGGTGGGGACACGAGCTTTATAGAGCCCGTCAGGGTCAAGCATTTTTGTCCCTCCAGGGCCATATATATATATATATATATATATATATATATATATATATATATATATATATATATATATATATATATATATATATATATATATATATATATATATATATATATATATATATATATATATATATAGACCCTTGTCGGATGATAGTCAATGAAGAGGAGGATGCCGACGGACCGACTCTATCGGCTGATGTGAGCCAAGCCTACCAAGTCGGTCTGTCGAGGAGGACTGGTGTGTCTCTGGCTGACCCTCGCCAGTCTCTACTGACCCTCGTCAGTCTTCACAGTTCACACGAAGGGTTCTGGGCTCCTTGGCTCACACCCGCTACAGTCGATCAGTCCATCAGTTCCTCCTCATACGATTCGATTCGATATTCGCTCGTGGGTTTGCCTCCTGGCCTTGATTATAGGATATAAAGCGTAAGATAGGCTGTATTATATCAGCCAAGATAAGAAAAGTCATGGTGATGGGTAGCACTGCGGTTATCCTTGTGAAATGCAGGTTGTATCTACTAAAAAATGTAGGTCCTTGAGTTGCATGACCAAACATGGCCACCGTAACGCGAAAACACAAATCAGAATGACTTTTTCATATGTGGGTGAAATAACAATAGATAAAGGGGTGAAGTATTTAATCATTATTATTGTCCATTGTTATAAGTGCATCATTTATATATATATATATATATATATATATATATATATATATATATATATATATATATATATATATATATATATATATATATATATATATATATATACACACAAGAACATTCCCTTCTGATAATGCTATCTAAACGTATCAGTGGGATCGACATAAAAAGCGATTTACAACCCATTCTTCATATATATATATATATATATATATATATATATATATATATATATATATATATATATATATATATATATATATATATATATATATATATATATATATATATATATATATATATATATATATATATATATATATATATATATATATATATATATATATATATATATATATATATATATATATTATATATATATATATATATATATATATATATATATATATATATATATATATATATATATATATATATATATATATAGATTGTTGCTTTACTCTCTGACCTTCTCCCTCGTCGTTATCAGCACACAAACGGGAGTCTTTAATCAACTGATGTTGCTTTCGTATAGTTGCTTCAGTATCGTAATAGGACACGGTGGTGCATAGTTAGATTCCCTATACAGACTCCTTAAAGTACAAGTCAGGGGTTTGGACCTGGACTTTTGGTGAGGGGTAGCTCTTCCCTCTGACCTTTTTATAATTATTGTCTGTAGTATGTATAAGATATGATGTTCTTACTCATAAATCCTTTGGGGAAACTATTCCGATTAGCTACCCATTAGTTTTTTTTTAATATTTTTTTTACAGCAAAGGAGGCAGCTCATGGGCAAAAAACAAAAACAACAACAAAAATGCCCGCTAAACGCTTCTCCAGCAATAGAAAAAAAGAAACAGAGGTCAAAACAGGTTCCGCTCGCTATCTCCGTTAACAAAACCCATATCCAATGTCGACAAGAAAAGGTGAGAGAGAGAGAGAGAGAGAGAGAGAGAGAGAGAGAGAGAGAGAGAGAGAGAGAGAGAGAGAGAGAGAGAGAGAGAGAGAGAGAGGAGCAATGATTACAGTTTACCCAGCCACCATGACATTGCCTGGAGGTTTGTTTCATGTTCAGCAGACCGTTAGAATTACAAGACGCCACCCACGTCATGAGTAAACAGTGACAGTGATAACATAATATAGTCCGACCATTTGCTTATTGTGGATGAATCACCGCTAACTGTCGCCACCACTGACATAAAGGTGACCATTTAAGCTCATCCTAAGACGGAGGTGCGATGTCGTTTTTTCTCTTGTTTAAATGTAGCCACTTCTCGCGTTTCAAAGACGATGTCTAAGGAAATAGAACGTTTAAAAGCCTCTTCCATTCATATCTGGACACGTTCAGACATCACGAACACACACTCTCAGCTGCTGAACATTAACCACATTGAAACATAAGCCCACAACCATCAACTAACACCACAGCCTCCGCATCAGCTCCTGCTATCGCTCGCTATCTCTCGTCAAGGACACATGAGGAAGACAGGCACTGAAGGGGCTATCCACGGGCTGCGATGCTAACACGTAACATCGCATAACTAGTATTCTCCTCTTCAGCGATCACTAACAAAATCAGTCTTCCAACAGACCCTGATGGGAGGGAGCAGATAAAAAAGAAAACGAGCAGGGGGGCACAGAGGATAAAGATTGTGTGCTAATCATTGTAATATTACGCCCAAGGTCGGACGGCCGTTCTACCCGATCTGACGCGCCTCTGTGCCAGTGACTGGGGAACGCTTGTTGTGTGTACATGTGACCCTGCTCCTCCTCTCTCCACTCCGTCACCTACAGAAGTAAGTCTACGTTTCTCATCTTCGCTTACACTCTTCCAAACCTCTACAAGCTGCCGCCTCGCCCCCTCGTTTGTGTCCTGTTACCTCAGCTCAGTGTCTCCCAAGTGATGTAACCAGCGATTCACCTTTAAGAGGAAATTTACTTTTTTCCTCTCTGACCATCATGATTCACTTCATTACATGTATTCGTTTTATGAAGAGTCTTCGTTTTAAATTACCTCGTTTAACATACCATCTCGTGGGAAAGAAATCCAGTATGTTAGCGTGCTATTTTTCTTTCTATTGTGTTATCGAGTTCTCGCATTGTGAGGCCTATACCTGTGTGCAGAGTTGGTCTGTCTATATATATACATCAGTCTTAACCTTTTCTTTCTCTTAGACTTTTTTCTCACTCTCTTAAAAGCGTCATTCAAACTAAGTTAATTAAAGAAAAAAATGAACCACTGTGAGCGTTCCGGTCGAGTGAAAAGGTTTTTCTAACGAAAGTAAATCCCGCGATCGGAGGAGGGCTGTGGCGGGGTGTCCGGGCCATGGTCCAGAATCCTTGCCCGTAACCAGTGGCCATCAAGGGTCCATCAGATGTCATCCGCGGGAAATGTAAAACTCGAATCCTGATAGTCACTCAGTTACCGTCTGTGCATGTGTAGACAAAGATGATCTATGAGGCGAGACAGATGGGGGGCCGTGCATCCGCCTGGCGCGGTGGTGCAACCAAGCTGTGACGCAGAACTTGGGGATTGATAATAATTTACCATTTATCACGAGCTGGCTTCCCTGACGACTGTATCTGCCACTGTATGCACTATCCTCAAGAACTTCCATTTCAGTCCTCTTGTTCTTGCACTTCTCTTTAGTATGTTGATACAAGTCAACTTTGCTTCTCTGTCTTCTCCCCGCCAAAGGCTATCTTCACGCTCTATTGACGCTCTATACTTTTACTCCTCTGGGAGTCACATGATTACATCACCCAGACCTTTCCTCAGCTACAAACTTTCTTCCACCAGTGTCCGAGACGCAGGAGCCGCCCACAGTGACGCCGCAGT
>NC_066513.1:25598667-25621167 GCF_024679095.1 Eriocheir sinensis | reverse complement strand
GCCAGCAAAACAAACTGAGCCTATTCTTCTCCTTTGACCTGTTCCGCGTTGGTGCCGCAAGACTGCCTGTCAGCCGAAATACCATGAAGAGGAAGAAGCCATCTCCACCTTCGCCTCCGCCCCGCCGACACGTGTTGTTTTGTTGGCCCTCCAGAGCTCACCGTCCTCCGCAGTATTTCATTTCCCGTTCTGGTCAGCGAAGGTCAGCGTGGAGGACATGGCGGCCAGGACACAAGGAAGCGTGACGCCCGGGCATTCAAAGTTCAAACCCGGGTCTTGATATTGATCCTGATGTCACAGGTGGCTTGGGATTTCTCCCCAGCCAGGCCTTTGTATCGGCAGCTCCTGCGAAAAGATAACAAAACATGCGGAAAGTCTATGTTCTTCTCGGGGCAAGATATCATTCCCTACATCTTGCACGCCACATGCATTCCAGGAACGCTTTCACTGCCTCAATCACTTGTCCACTCGTCTCTCCACTGAGCCCCAGCAGCAGCACCATCCACTCCCTTCCAGTCCTCCCATTCACTCCACGTCAATCTCACCCCGATGCCAGGGAAGGTCTAGGTCTTGGAAGGGTGGCAACTTGGGAGTAAGGCAGGGCAGATACCGATACCGGTAATAACGGTACCAGCTATACTGTACGGTACCGGTGCCTGACTGCTTAGTAACGGTACCAGTTCTGACCCACTTATTTTATAATTATATAAATATATATATATATATATATATATATATATATATATATACATACATATATATATATATATATATATATATATATATATATATATATATATATATATATATATATATATATATATATATATATATATATATATATATATATATATATATATATATATATATATATATATATATATATATATATATATATATATATATAGACCCTTGTCGGATGATAGTCAATGAAGAGGAGGATGCCGACGGACCGAAATCAATCAATCAATCTATCGGCTGATGTGAGCCAAGCCTACCAAGTCGGTCTGTCGAGGAGGACTGGTGTGTCTCTGGCTGACCCTCGCCAGTCTCTACTGACCCTCGTCAGTCTTCACAGTTCACACGAAGGGTTCTGGGCTCCTTGGCTCACACCCGCTACAGTCAATCAGTCCATCAGTTCCTCCTCATACGATTCGATTCGATATTTGCTCGTGAGTTTGCCTCTTGGCCTTGATTATAGGATATAAAGCGTAAGATAGGCTGTATTATATCAGCCAAGATAAGAAAAGTCATGGTGATGGGTAGCACTGCGGTTATCCTTGTGAAATGCAGGTTGTATCTACTAAAAAATGTAGGTCCTTGAGTTGCATGACCAAACAAGGCCACTGTAACGCGAAGACACAAATCAGAATGACTTTTTCATATGTGGGTGAAATAACAATAGATAAAGGGGTGAAGTATTTAATCATTATTATTGTCCATTGTTATAAGTGCATCATTTATATATATATATATATATATATATATATATATATATATATATATATATATATATATATATATATATATATATATATATATATGACTTCACCACTGCCACCTCCATCACCACCACCATCACCTTTGCAGCTGCCACATTCAAGACGTGGAGCTGCATATGAAGAAGTGGCTGACATTGCATTATTGCTTGGACTAGGACGGGTGTGTTTTTTTATGTTATTTTTCAGAGCTTTGTAATTTTGTTATACTTTATTTTACTCCGGTCTGCATTGTTGCTTTACTCTCTGACCTTCTCCCTCGTCGTTATCAGCACACAAACGGGAGCCTTTAATCGACTGATGTTGCTTTCGTATAGTTGCTTCAGTATCGTAATAGGACACGGTGGCGCATAGTTAGATTCCCTATACAGACTCCTTAATGTACAAGTCAGGGGTTTGGACCTGGACTTTTGGTGAGGGGTAGCTCTTCCCTCTGACCTTTTTATAATTATTGTCTGTAGTATGTATAAGATATGATGTTCTTACTCATAAATCCTTTGGGTAAAGTATTTCCATTAGCTACCCATTATCATTTTTTTTTTAGTATTTTTTTTACAGCAAAGGAGGCAGCTCATGGGCAAAAAACAAAAACAACAACAAAAATGCCCGCTAAACGCTTCTCCAGCAATAGAAAAAAAGAAACAGAGGTCAAAACAGGTTCCGCTCGGCATCTCCGTTAACAAAACCCATATCCAATGTCGACAAGAAAAGGTGAGAGAGAGAGAGAGAGAGAGGAGCAATGATTGCAGTTTACCCAGCCACCATGACACTGCCTGGAGGTTTGTTTCATGTTCAGCAGACCGTTAGAATTACAAGACGCCACCCACGTCATGAGTAAACAGTGTCAGCGATATCATAATATAGTCCGACCATTTGCTTATCGTGGATGAATCACCGCTAACTGTCGCCACCACTGACATAAAGGTGACCATTTAAGCTCATCCTAAAACAGAGGTGCGATGTCGTTTTTTCTCTTGTTTAAATGTAGCCACTTCTCGCGTTTCAAAGACGATGTCTAAGGAAATAGAACGTTTAAAAGCCTCTTCCATTCATATCTGGACACGTTCAGACATCACGAACACACACTCTCAGCTGCTGAACATTAACCACATTGAAACATAAGCCCACAACCATCAACTAACACCGCAGCCTCCGCATCAGCTCCTGCTACCGCTCACTTTCTCTCGTCAAGGACACATGAGGAAGACAGGCACTGAAGGGGCTATCCACGGGCCGCGATGCTAACTCGTAACATCGCATAACTAGTATTCTCCTCTTCAGCGATCACTAACAAAATCAGTTTTCCAACAGACCCTGATGGGAGGAAGCTGACGAAAAAGAAAACGAGCAGGGGGGCACAGAGGACAAAGATTGTGTGCTAATCATTGTAATATTACGCCCAAGGTCGGACGGCCGTTCTACCCGATCTGACGCGCCTCTGTGCCAGTGACTGGGAAACTCTTGTTGCGTGTACATGTGACCCTGCTCCTCTTCTCTCCACTCCGTCACCTACAGGAGTAAGTCTACGTTTCTCATCTTCGCTTACACTCTTCCAAACCTCTACAAGCTGCCGCATCGCTCCCTCGTTTGTGTCCTGTTACCTCAGCTCAGTGTCTCCCAAGTGATGTAACCAGCGATTCGCCTTTAAGAGGAAATTTACTTTTTTTCTCTCTCTGACCATCATGATTGACTTCATCACATGTATTCGTTTTATGATGTGTCTTCGTTTTAAATTACCTCGTTTAACATACCATCTCGTGGGAAAGGAATCCAGTATGTTAGCGTGCTATTTTTCTTTCTATTATGTTATTGAGTTCTTGCACTGTGAGGCCTATACCTGTGTGCGGAGTTGGTCTCTCTCTCTCTCTCTCTCTCTCTCTCTCTCTCTCTCTCTCTCTCTCTCTCTCTATATTTATAAATATATATATATATATATATATATATATATATATATATATATATATATATATATATATATATATAAAGTTATATTTATAGCTATAGTTATAGTAACATTTGTAGTGTGTTTCACTTTCAGCAAAGGTGATCACACTAGTCATCAGAACATATCTGGCCCACTTTTTGCATTTTCAAATGAAAATATTAATTAAGAAATATAGATCAATGGCCGCATGAATGACGTGTTAATATATCACTCTTAACCTTTTCTTTCTTCTTGACTTTTTCTCACTCTCTTGAAAGCGTCATTAAGACTAAGTTAATTAAAAAAAAACAATGAACCATTGTGAGCGTTCCGGTCAAGTGAAAGGGTTTTACTTACAAAAGTAAATCATGAAAATTTTTGAAATCATCGAGGAAGTGACTCTATACGCGAGCGCGTTCATCCCGCGGTCGGAGGAGGGCTTGTAGCAGTCACCGCTCAAACTGCGTGCTCCTTCCCCTCAGTGAAACAAAGAAAATGAGCGCTGCAGAGCAGACTCATTAAGTGTATTTCCATTGTCTCTGTCTGTCTTGTCGCGTCTTCATTGTTAACTTTTCTTGTTCCTCGTTTATTTCAGACTGTTCGTCCATGTCCTCTTGTTGTCCACTCGTACATATTGTTCCACACACACACCAACACTTAAATGTTAACCTTCACAGACAACATTCGCACAAACGCACATACACACAATCACCTCTTTTAAGTGTCTTGGACATGTCAATGACCTTTGTATGTTTGGCAAAAAAACAAAAAAAAAACAGACGCGCCAGTCCTCGTCGACACACCGACTTAGTCGGCTAGATTTCGATCGGCGATAGAGTCGGTCTGTCGGCTTCCTGCTACGGGCCGCCTTTGGCAAAGGCCCGTGCTCCCTCGTGCAAGAAGGAGCAATCTTCCCCCCCCCAAAAAAAAAAAAAGTAACCCTGGCGGATATGAGTTTCTCTATCCGTGAACCAATTAGCACTTAGAACACTCGTTACCACCAACAACAACGAGCCCCGAGCGGAGGTGAGGCTTTCTGCCCCAGGAGACGGCGGACGAATGGACAAATTACCTTGCCCAGGTCCTACACTCCGGGAGAGAGTGCCCTTAAAACGGCACCGGTTATAAGCCACCTTGAACCATAGCAACACTGCGGGGTCACCAATTGTTGGTGGTAGGGAGTGTTCTAAGTGCTAATTGGCTCACGGATAGAGAAACTCATATCCGCCAGGGTTACTTTATTTGGCCAAACATACAAAGGTCATTGACATGGACAAGACACTTAAAAGAGGTGATTGTGTGAATGTTGTCTGTGTAGGTTAACATTTAAGTGTTGGTGTATGTGTGGAACAATGTGTATGAGTGGACAACAAGAGGACATGGACGGACAGTCAGAGGTAAACGAGGATCAAGAAAAGTTAACAATGAAGACTTGACAAGAAAGACAGAGACAATGGAAGTACACTTAATGAGTCTGCTCTGCAGCGCCCATTTTCTTAGTGTCACTGAGGGGAAGGAGCACGGAGTTTGAGCGGTGACTGCTACAGGTTGTGGCGGGGTGTCCGGGCCATGCTCCAGATTCCTTGCCCGTGACCAGTGGCCATCAAGGGTCCATCAGATGTCATCCGCGGGAAACATAAAACTCGAATCTTGGTAGTCACTCAGTTACCGTCTGTGCATGTGTAAACAAAGATGATCTATGAGGCGAGACAGATGGGGGGCCGTGCATCCGCCTGGCGCGGTGGTGCAACCAAGCTGTGACGCAGAACTTGGGGATTGATAATAATTTACCATTTATCACAAGCTGGCTTCCCTGACGATTGTATCTGCCACTGTATACACTATCCTCAAGAACTTCCATTTCAGTGCTCTTGTTCTTGCACTTTTCTTTAGTATGTTGATACAAGTCAACTTTGCTTCTCTGTCTTCTCCCCGCCAAAGGCTATCTTCACGCTCTATTGACGCTCTATACTTTTACTCCTCTGGGAGTCACATGATTACATCACCCAGACCTTTCCTCAGCTACAAACTTTCTTCCACCAGTGTCTGAGACGCAGGAGCCGCCCACAGTGACGCCGCAGTCCCTCGTGTCGGAGGACCGTGTTCGGGCGGCGCTGACGAAGGACAAGGGAGCCGACGCTGAAATACTCTCCTTTGAGGTGAAAGATTTTACCAAGAAGGGCGACAACTATGCGTGTGTGGTCACCAGTGCCGTTGTTCGTTACCGCCAAGGGGACAAGGAGGGGGAGGTGACCTACGTGGTCAAATGTAATCCTTGCCGGAATGTTGCTGCGTTAAATGACTTCAGTGCATATTTGTTCAATAAAGAAGGTAACTTCTATGACAAAATTGTGCCTTTGATCAACGCCGAGCTGAAGGGCATCGGGCAGGAGCCGCTGCGCATGGCAAACTGCTATGAGACTCACTATGGGATGAGCGAGGAAGTCATCCTGCTAGGGGACCTGAGGCCAGACGGCTTCAAAATGTTCGACCGCAAGAAGGGCATGGACGTGGCCCATACCAATCTGATGCTACACGAGCTGGCGCGCCTGCACGCTGCCTCATCACTTGTTCAGGCAAAGATGACGGAGCCAATCGAGGAAAAGTACCCTTTCCTCAAAAATGACTTTGTCTGCGTGTATGAAAACCCGGATAAACAAGATGAGGACCTGGAGCAAATGATGGGGACTATATTTTACGGCAGCATGAAGACGGGCATGGTCATGGCGCAGAAGATCAACGGCTACGAGAAGGTCGTGGACTGGCTGAAGAAGCACGCCCGCCAAACAACCGACCTGCTGAAAAGATGTCTTAAGAGTACTTCAGAGTTTAACGTGGTATGCCACGGCGACTGTTGGAACAACAATATTCTCTTCAAGTACGTGTGTGTTTGTGTGTGCGTGTGTGTGTGTAATTCACCGCTTGGTCTGCTGCGGGTCTCTCTTGAGTCAGCCAGCCGTTCCCCTAAGGAGAAGCACAGTGCTTATAGTACCGATCTTTGGGTAGGGCTGAGACCACTCACACACAACACACCGCGACAACGAGGTCACGACTCCTTGCCTGACGTCGCGTACCTACTCACTGCTAGGTGAACAGGGGCTACACGCGAAAGAAGATAAACCCAACTTATCTTCACCCGGCCGGGGAATCGAACCCCGGTCCTTCTGGTTGTGAGGCAGACGCTCTACCCACTGAGCTACCGGGCCGTGTGTGTGTGTGTGTGTGTGTGTGTGTGTGTCATCGGCCTGATCACATGTTGGACTCGTAATCGCCAGCAGGTATTGCATTGATTATGCTAATGCTCTACTTTTTTTTTTTTTTTTACTTTTATTTTCTACATAATTTTCAAGACACACTAATCGCATTATAGTATTTTAGTGAACTTCCCACCCTAATTTTTACCTCGAACGCAAAAACAACCATGACTATTTCAAATTCCTTACCTTTTTTCACTTCCAGGTACGACGAGAGCGGAAAACCCATGGACGTGCGCCTTCTCGACCTTCAGATTTGCCGCAAAGCCTCGCTAGCCACTGACCTCAACTACCTCCTGTACACGAGCCTGGAGGGCCAGGTGAGGAAGAACAACCTAGAGGCGTTCATGAAGACTTACTACGAGTCCTTTTCTCAAGTTCTCTCGGGTGCCGGCAAGAAGACTCCCTTCACTCTGGATGAGCTGAAGAAGGAGTACCACAACCAGAACCTTTTCGGTCTTCTCATGTGTCTGATGGTCGTGCCTCTAGTGGTGGCCGAGGGGAATGACGTCATGGACTTTGAAAATACGACTGGCGATATGGAGGAGGACATGAAGGTTTATCATCAGAAAATGCTCGACCAGCTGGACAATAACCAGCTGCTTCGACCACGCCTGCTGGCAACCTTCGATGAAATGGTGGAGTATGGCGTGATCTCCTAGTGTGTATGTGTGTGTGTGTGTGTGTGTGTGTGTGTGTGTGTGTGTGTGTGTGTGTGGAAGCAGCAGTACAAACCTCATCCACTCATTCGTCCACTTAGGGAACAATGGTCTTTCCTATACACAGTACGGAGGGAGTGAGAGCAAGGGTGATACTAAATGAGTATGTAACTGAAAACAATCAAAGGGATGAATGTAATAAAATAAATAAAATAGAAAGCAACACTCTTTTATCTTTCAAACACCCGAAAACAAATCCTTGCGAGATGATTCTGTTTTCATTGACATTTAATCTGTTCAAAGTATTAGAATAACAGTTTGAGGCAGTTTTATGGATTTGGAAACAAGGATAGGGGGCGTGCACACCTCGTCAAGTTCAAGCTCGGGCCGAGCTCCTGAGGGTCAGCAAAACAAACTGAGCCTATTCTTCTCCTTTGACCTGTTCCGCGTTGGTGCCGCAAGACTGCCTGTCAGCCGAAATACCATGAAGAGGAAGAAGCCATCTCCACCTTCGCCTCCGCCCCGCCGACACGTGTTGTTTTGTTGGCCCTCCAGAGCTCACCGTCCTCCGCAGTGTTCCATTTCCCATTCTGGTCGGCGAAGGTCAGCGTGGAGGACATGGCGGCCAGGACAGAAGGAAACGTGACGCCCAGACATTCAATGCTCAAACCCGGGGATGCTGGGGAAGGTCTGGGTCTTGGAGGGGTGGCAACTTGGGAGTAGGGCAGACAGATTCTGGTACCGGTAATAACGGTACCAGCTATACTGTACGGTACCGGTGCCTGCCTGCTTAGTAACGGTACCAGTTCTGACTCACTTATATCATATATATATATATATATATATATATATATATATATATATATATATATATATATATATATATATATATATATATATATATATATGACACCATCACCACCACCATCACCTTTGCAGCAGCCACATTCAAGACGTGGAGCTGCATATGAAGAAGTGGGTGACATTGCATTATTGCTTGGACTAGGACGGGTGTGTTTTTTAATGCTATTTTTCAGAGCTTTGTAATTTTGTTATACTTTATTTTACTCCGGTCTGCATTGTTGTTTTACTCTCTGACCTTCTCCCTCGTCGTTATCAGCACACAAACGGGAGCCTTTAATCGACTGATGTTGCTTTCGTATAGTTGCTTCAGTATCGTAATAGGACACGGTGGTGCATAGCTAGATTCCCTATACAGACTCCTTAATGTACAAGTCAGGGGTTTGGACCTGGACTTTTGGTGAGGGGTAGCTCTTCCCTCTGACCTTTTTATAATTATTGTCCGTAGTATGTATAAGATATGATGTTCTTACTCATAAATCCTTTGGGGAAACTATTCCGATTAGCTACCCATTAGTTTTTTTTTAGTATTGTTTTTACAGCAAAGGAGGCAGCTCATGGGCAAAAAACAAAAACAACAACAAAAATGCCCGCTAAACGCTTCTCCAGCAAAAGAAAAAAAAAGAAAAGGAGGTCAAAACAGGTTCCGCTCGGCATCTCCGTTAACAAAACCCATATCCAATGTCGACAAGAAAAGTTGAGAGAGAGAGAGAGAGAATAGAGGAGCAATGATTACAGTTTACCCAGTCACCATGACATTGCCTGGAGGTTTGTTTCATGTTCAGCAGACCGTTAGAATTACAAGACGCCACCCACGTCATGAGTAAACAGTGACAGTGATAACATAATATAGGCCGACCATTTGCTTATTGTGGATGAATCACCGCTAACTGTCGCCACCACTGACATAAAGGTGACCATTTAAGCTCATCCTAAGACGGAGGTGCAATGTCGTTTTTTCTCTTGTTTAAATGTAGCCACTTCTCGCGTTTCAAAGACGATGTCTAAGGAAATAGAACGTTTAAAAGCCCCTTCCATTCATATCTGGCCACGTTCAGACATCACGAACACACACTCTCAGCTGCTGAACATTAACCAAATTGAAACATAAGCCCACAACCATCAACTAACACCACAGCCTCCGCATCAGCTCCTGCTACCGCTTATTTTCTCTCGTCAAGGACACATGAGGAAGACAGTCACTGAAGGGGCTATCCACGGGCCGCGATGCTAACACGTAAAATCACATAACTAGTATTCTCCTCTTCAGCGATCACTAACAAAATCAGTCTTCCAACAGACCCTGATGGGAGGAAGCTGACGAAAAAGAAAACCAGCAGGGGGGCACAGAGGACAAAGATTGTGTGCTAATCATTATAATATTACGCCCAAGGTCAGACGGCCGTTCTACCCGATCTGCCGCGCCTCTGTGCCAGTGACTGGGGAACGCTTGTTGCGTGTACATGTGACCCTGCTCCTCCTCGCTCCACTCCGTCACCTACAGAAGTAAGTCTACGTTTCTCATCTTCGCTTGCACTCTTCCAAACCTCTACAAGCTGCCGCATCGCTCCCTCGTTTGTGTCCTGTTGCCTCAGCTCAGTGTCTCCCAAGTGATGTAACTAGCGATTCGCCTTTAAGAGGAAATTTACTTTTTTTATTCTCTCTGACCATCATGATTTACTTCATTACATGTATTCGTTTTATGAAGCGTCTTCGTTTAAATTAACTCGTTTAACATACCATCTCTTGGGAGAGGAATCTAGTTTGTTAGCGTGCTGTTTTTCTTTCTATTGTGTTATCGAGTTCTTGCATTGTGAGGCCTATACCTGTGTTCGGACTTGGTCTGTCTCTATTCCTCTTTTATATTTCGGTTAGTTAACTCGAGATTTTATGAGGATTTAAGTAAAAGTATGCTGAACCTACTCTGCTCGTGCGGAACATGTTTTATATATATATATATATATATATATATATATATATATATATATATATATATATATATATATATATATATATATATATATATATATATATACACCTATATATAGTTACGGTATAGTTATAGTTATAGTTGTAGTTATATAGTTACATATTAATATACTTAGAGTTATAGTTACATTAATGTGTGTTACAGTTACAGCAAAGGTGATCACACTCATCATCAAAACATATCTGGCCCACTTTTTGCATTTTCAAATGAAAACATTAAGTAAGAAATATAGATCAATGGTCACGTGAATGACTTGTTAATACATCAATCTTAACCTTTTCTTTCTCATGAACTTCTTCTCACTTTCTTGAAAGCGTCATTAAAACCAAGCTAATTAAAGAAAAAAATGAACTCTGAGCGTTAATGTCAAGTGAAAAGGTTTTATTAACGAAAGTAAATCAGGAAACTTTTTGAAATCATCTAGGAAGTGATTCAAGACATGAGCGTGTTCATCCTGCCGTCGGAGGAGGGCTGTGGCGGGGTGTCCGGGCCATGCTCAAGCTGGATCCTTGCCTGTGACCAGTGGCCATCCAGGGTCCATCAGATGTCATCCGCGGGAAACGTAAAATTCGAATCCTGATAGTCACTCAGTTACCGTCTGTGCATGTGTAGACAAAGATGATCTATGAGGCCGAGACAGATGTGGCGCCGTGCACCCGCCTGGGTCGGTGGTGCAACCAAGCTGTGACGCAGAACTTGGGGATTGATAATAATTTACCATTTATCACAAGCTGGCTTCCCTGACGACTGTATCTGCCACTGTACACACTATCCTCAAGAACTCCCATATTCAGTGCTCTTGTTCTTGCACTTCTCTTTAGTATGTTGATACAAGTCAACTTTGCTTCTCTGTCTTCTCCCCGCCAAAGGCTATCTTCACGCTTTATTGACGCTCTATACTTTTACTCCTCTGGGAGTCACATGATTACATCACCCAGACCTTTCCTCAGCTACAAACTTTCTTCCACCAGTGTCCGAGACGCAGGAGCCGCCCACAGTGACGCCGCAGTCCCTCGTGTCGGAGGACCGTGTTCGGGCGGCGCTGACGAAGGACAAGGGAGCCGACGCTGAAATACTCTCCTTTGAGGTGAAAGATTTCACCAAGAAGGGCGACAACTATGCGTGTGTGGTCACCAGTGCTGTTGTTCGTTACCGCCAAGGGGACAAGGAGGGGGAGGTGACCTACGTGGCCAAATGCAATCCTTGCCGGAATATTGCTGCGTTAAACGACTTCAATGCATATATGTTCAATAAAGAAGGCAACTTCTATGACAAAATTGTGCCTTTGATCAACGCCGAGCTGAAGGGCATCGGGCAGGAGCCGCTGCGCATGGCAAACTGCTATGGGACTCACTATGGGATGAGCGAGGAAGTCATCCTGCTAGGGGACCTGAGGCCAGACGGCTTCAAAATGTTCGACCGCAAGAAGGGCATGGACGCGGCCCATACCAATCTGACGTTACGCGAGCTGGCGCGCCTGCACGCTGCCTCAACACTTGTCCAGGCAAAGATGACGGAGCCAATCGAGGAAAAGTACCCTTTCATCAAGAAGGACTTTGTCTGCGTGTATGAAAACCCGGATAAACAAGATGAGGACCTGGAGCAAATGATGGGGACTGTGTTTTACACCAACATGAAGACGGGCATGGCCATGGCGCAGAAGATCAACGGCTACGAGAAGGTCGTGGACTGGCTGAAGAAACACGCCCGCCAAACAAACGACCTGCTGAAAAAATGTCTTAAGAGCACTTCAGACTTTAACGTGGTGTGCCACGGCGACTGTTGGAACAACAATATTCTCTTCAAGTACGTGTGTGTGTGTGTGTGTGTGTGTGTGTGTGTGTGTGTGTGTGTGTGTTGTGCAATTTGTTATCTTGATTATGCTAATGAACTGCTTTTTTGTTTTACTCTTTTTTTTTCTACATAATTTTCAAGACACACTAATCGCATTATAGTATTTTAGTGAACTTCCCACCCTAATTTTTACCTCGAACGCAGAAACAAGCGTGACTAACTATATCGAATTCCTTACCTTTTTTCACTTCCAGGTACGACGAGAGCGGAAAACCCGTGGACGTGCGCCTTCTCGACCTTCAGATTTGCCGCAAAGCCTCGCTGGCCACTGACCTCAACTACCTCCTGTACTCGAGCCTGGAGGGCCAGGTGAGGAAGAACAACCTGGAGGCGTTCATGAAGACTTACTACGAGTCCTTTTCTCAAGTCCTCTCGAATGCCGGCAAGAAGACTCCCTTCACTCTGGATGAGCTGAAGAAGGAGTACCACAACCAAAACCTCTTCGGCCTTCTTATGTGCCTGATGGTGGTGCCTTTTGTGGTGGCCGAGGGGAATGACGTCATGGACTTTCTAGATATGACTGACGACATGGAGGAGAACATGAAGGTTCATCAACAGAGAATGCTCGACCAGTTGGACAATAACCAGCTGCTTCGACCACGCCTGCTGGCAACCTTCGATGAAATGGTGGAGTATGGCGTGATCTCCTAGTGTGTGTGTGTGTGTGTGTGTGTGTATTGTAGCAGCAGTACAAACTTCCTTATCCACTCATTCGTCCACTTAGGGAAGAATGGTTTTACCTCTACACAGTACGCAGGGAGTGAAAGTAAGAGTGATACTAAATGAGTATGAAACTGATTTTTTTTTAAAGGGGTGAATGAAATAAAATAAATCAAATAGAAAGAACACTCATCTTATTTATCTTTCAAACACCAAAAAACAAATCCTTACGAGATTATTCTATTTTCATTAACATCAAAGTCTGTTCAAAGTATTAAACTTACTGTTAGAGGCAATTTTGTGGATTTGTAAATAAGGATACACAAGAATAAAAGGAGACGGCAAAGGGCCAAAAGGGACACACGTTGCAGCTCCTGGGAGTGGGACCTTACCGTTGCCAGATTGTCGTACTCAGGAGCCGCGTATTTACTGGTGTCTGGCCCATAACTGTTGGCAAGAAGCACCAATAATTAACCATTTAAACGATAACTCTATATGAAGGCAGTTATTTGGGTGCTGAAAGCAGTTTTTGGGTCGGAAATCGGAAAACATAAAAGGCAGAATACGACAATCTGGCATCGGTGAACTTGTGGGTTAGTCGCCAACTTCCCTCCCCACCTACAAAACTTTCGCTCGTGTTTGCCTCTGTTACATATGTGGCCCAGCCCGTGTGAGTCTGAGTCACGGTGTCACTTGACGCGAGGGACACTGGCCATCGAGAGGCTCCTAAACAAGTAAAAGAGATTGCGTAAGAAAAGGACTCTCTCTCTCTCTCTCTCTCTCTCTCTCTCTCTCTCTCTCTCTCTCTCTCTCTCTCTCTCTCTCTCTCTCTCTCTCTCTCTCTCTCTCTCTCTCTCTCTCTCTCTCTCTCTCTCTCTCTCTCTCTCTCTCTCTCTCTCTCTCTCTCTCTCTCTCTCTCTCTCTCTCTCTCTCTCTCTCTCTCTCACTTCACTTCTTCTTCTAACAAACTCTTTAATCAGAACCACGTTTTCACGATGACGAAGCTCGCCAGCACAGCGTTATCCTCTTCTTCGTTATCACTTCAAGGCCGCGAGGCAAAGGTTAGCCACAATCCCCCGTAGTGCCACGCGGCGCCTCGCCCGATGATAACAATGTTCAGCACGGCCGACATCACCCACAACGTTATCTATCGGGGGTGTTGAGGGTGGGCGCCGCGAAGTAAGCAGATCCAGAAAACAAGACGTGGATGCATTGCCCACCTGCTCCGTACATAAGCCCTAGTGTCGTCATTGCCGTTGTCTTACGTAATACGAAGTGAGGGTCAGATTAGGGGAGAGTTAAGTCCAGTCGTAGGACGTCATCGAAAAATAACATGGAGAGAAAGTGATACCTCCCCCCCCCGCCCCCCGCCCAAAAAAGGTTGAAAAATAAGAAAAGAAAAAAAAACTGACGGGACTATGATGATAATTGCAAGGATGATTATGCTGATGATGATGAAAGTGATGGTGATGGTGATAGGAGTACATTAACATTTATCCTAACAAAAAATATATTGTAAAATAAAGAAAAAAAAAGACATAAATGACAAGGAATTATTGAATATTAAATAAAGATAAAACCAATGAATAAATGAATGAATAAAATAAACATAGACATAATATAAACAAAGAGGTCAACGAAGGAAAACATGAAACACAAAACAGATATCAATGAAACCACAACTGTTACTTTTTTCTATATATTCCATTACACAAACGAAAAAGAAACAACAAAAAAAAAAAGAACAATACATGGAAATACCAGCAACCACTTTCACCGTCTTTCGGCAAGGCCAGGTAACCGCCCTCTGCATCAGGGTTGAAAAATATGAAAGAGAAAGTTTTAGAGGAAGAAGAGGATAAGAGAGGAGAAAAGGAGGAGAACACAACGGATGCTGATTTCGAAAGAGTAAGAAGAGGAGGAGAAGAAGATGAGTATGGAGGAAAAGAGAACCAAAGCGAAGAGGAAGCGAGATGAAGAGGCTTTTTAAAAGTAAGAAGAAAGGAACAGAGGAAGGTATAGATAATAAAAAGAAGACTAAAGCGAAGGAAAAGAGAGATGGGTATAAGGGAAAGGGGTAAATAGGCATGAAGGGGAAGAACTAAGAGGTGGATAAACGAGAGGTGAAAGGGAATAAGAAGAAAACAGAAGACAAGCAAGACAGGAAAATGAAGTGAAAGGTGAACGAATGAGGGAAGAATGCAGGAATGATAAGACATAGCAAAGAAGGAGGGAAAAAGGAAGAGAGGGCGATAAAAAGAAATATAAAGAAAGAGGAAATAAGAGAAAAAAAAAACGAATACATAGAGGATTTCCACTGCGCTCTTTCATTGCCTCTATTAAACGACGATCAATTTGTGGAATCGAACACCACGAAAGGAAAAAAAAAAAAAAAGAGAAGAATCCGTCAGCCATCCTACTGAATGACTCCACTCCTTCCATTTTTTTTTTTTTTTGGCATTATAATGTATGTTGATTACTTTGCTGGTTAGAACGATGAAAGTCAGCTAATAATCAAAGTTACAAAGGGTCACATTCTTAAACATTTCGGCGCCCAAGCATACATATATGACAAGGCTTTCGTATAGAAGTACTGAGCATTTCCAAGGGTAGTTTTATGGCCCTTCTGGTACTCTGACCGTTCTTCTGTACCATGAACCTAAAAAAACACTTTTGAGAACCCGATTAATCTTCTTTTTGAGCATTTCCAGGGGTGGTTTTATGGCCCTTCTGGCAGTCTGACCGTTCTTCTGTACCATGAACCTAAAAAAAACACTTTTGAGAACCCGATTTATCTTCTTTTTGAGCATTTCCAGGGGTGGTTTTATGGCCCTTCTGGTAGTCTGACCGTTCTTCTGCACCTTGAACATAGAAAAACCCACTCTTGAGATCCTGATTTATCTTCTTTTTGAGCATTTCCAGGGGTAGTTTTATGACCCTTCTCGTAGTCCGACCGTTCTTCTGTACCATGAACCTAAAAAAAACACTTTTGAGAACCCGATTTATCTTCTTTTTGAGCATTTCCAGGGGTAATTTTATGACCCTTCTCGTAGTCCGATCGTTCTTCTGTACCATGAACCTAAAAAAAACACTCTTGAAAACCCGATTGTTCTCCTTTTTGACCTTTGGATATAGATAATGAATACCTATCAGTCTTTCCTTAGCATTTTTAACATGTTTTCCATCGTAACCACTTAAGGAAAGAATTCAGAGCTTAGTTAAGTGGGGCAAATATAGAAGTCCTCGCCTTATCTCATGCCTCTATATTGACTGATAAGGTAACACTTTCAAAAGCTCATATAAGTGGGGCGATTATGTTATCTCATGTCTGGCTCAAACTTGTATTTTGATGTATTATGGAGGGTATTTTGTCATTTTTTTCCCTGTTTCTTTACATATTTTCATTTTTGTAACACTAAATTCACGATTATTTTTCTTCCAGTTCTCCAAGGTATTTTGATGACTGGTCCAAGATGGTGTTTTCTTTTCTTCCCACTTCCGCGTATATTTTCTTTCTTTTTCTTCACTATACACATAATTTTTTTTTCAGTTATCCCAGTTAGTTCGTTTTCTGGTTCAAGATGTATTGTTCTCTTCTTCCTACTTCTTCTTATATTTTCATTTGTATTTCGTTTTCTAGTCCAGGATGTTTTGTTATTAATTTTCTACTTCCTCATATATTTTAATTTTTCAATCTTGTTTTCTAACCCAGGATGTTTTGTTCTTTATTTCCTACTCCCTCTTATAATTTCATTTGTATCACGTTTTCTAGTTCAGGATGTTTTGTTCTTTATTACCTACTGCCTATTATATTTTCATTTTTTAATCTTGTTTTCTAGCTCAGGATGTTGTGTTCTCTTCTTTCTACTTCCTTATATATTTTCATTTTTATCTTGTTTTCTAGCTCAGTATGATGTGTTCTTTTCTTTCTATTTCCTCTTATATTTTCATTTTTATATCACGTTTTCTAGCCCAGGATGTTTTATTAATAATTTCCTACTTCCTCTCACATTTTCATTTTTTTATCACGTTTTCTAGCCAAGGATGTTTTGTTGTCTTCTTCCTATTTCCTCATATATATTCATTTTTCATCACCATATTCACGATTATTTTTCTTTCACATCTCCCTGTTATCATGTTTTCTGGTCCCTTTCAAAAATAGGTTTCACAAAGGATGAATAATAGCTCGGTTTTTTTTCTGAAGAATGGAAACTGATAAATGGCGATAAGAGAGAGAGAGAGAGAGAGAGAGAGAGTAAATTTAATGGTCCCAAACAGATAAGAGATAAGTGGTATCAGTGTTCTGGCCTGTTTAACTTATCACATGTCTCTTACTCGATCAGACGACGTAGGCAAGTGAAAGTCTCATATCGGCGTATTTAAAAGGTTCACACACATTCGACCCTGTACGTATCTGGGTTATGAGCCTTTGCAGCTTATGATAATAGAGGGCAAGGGATTTTTTTATCGTATGTTTTACTCTTCATATTGTAATAGTTGAGAAAGCAAAGTGAGTCAGTGTAAGAACAAATAAACACGGAGAGAGTCAATCATAGGTTATCACAAGCTCATATTATCAGAGGCTTTCGGGTCTCGCAACAAAGCCACAAAAGAGATAAGTCGGGCTCTTATGAGTGTTTTTCTGGTTCATGGCGCAGAAGCCTTGATAAACTACGACTATGCTTATGAAACTAGCCATCGAAGTACCCGCAACTATTTCCCAAGGCCGCAAAGGAGGTAAGTCGGGCTCTCATTAGTGTTTTTATCAGGTTCATGGTATAGAAGCCTTGATAACCTAGCTACCACAAGGCTCAGAAAATTATCCGTAGAAATACCCACAACAACCTTTACGAAAGCCTTATCAAATGTGGGTATGAAAGCTCCGAAATATTAAAAAGGACGGATGAAAATGAAAAGTAGATGGAAAGAATGAGGAAGAAGAAAGACATTGGTTAGTTGGTATGGTCTGGATTGAGCCCAAAAATAATAAAGAGGATGGATTTATATATAGATAGAAAGGGACAAGGAAGAAGAAAGGCTTTAGTGGGTAGTCTGGATTGAGCCCCAAAATACCTGAGAGGGGGGACTTATATATCGATAGAGAGGGATGAGGAAGAAAAGGCTATAGTAGGTAGTCTGGGTTGAGTGGTGCAGAAAAGGTAAGAATAGAGAGTGGAACAAGCAAGGTGAAGGAGGCTGAGGAAAGTAATGGAAGACGAAAGGAAGGTTTAGTCTGAGGACCCCGTTCACACTGTGCCGACTCTGGGCCACGACAACCCAGCGACTCAGGGTACACAAGCTCTTGGGTGTGAAATGTTGACGTGAAAAGGTCGCACATGGTCGGAAAGAGGTCTAGAAATGATCGCCGGATGCTGAATCGGCACAGTGTGAAGGGGGCCTAAAAGTCGCTGGGTTGTCGTGGTCCAGAGTCGGCACAGTGGGAGTGAGTTAGGGGCGAACATTTGTGTAGATATTGCTGGGCCTCGAAGTAGTAGTCTAGATGTGGAAAGCTTGTTCTCGTCCCCTCTATTCGTTGCTCGTTTTCTATTATGCAAGTACGGCAGAGGACGACTTTCAGGTAGACTTCGTATTTCTTGGTGTCTTCTTTCTTGTTGCTCCTGTTGCTATTCTTATTCTTATTCTCATTGCTGTTGTTGTTGTTCTCATTATTGTTGTTGTTGTTGTTGTTGCTGCTACTATAACTATTATCAGCATCATCCTTATCATTACTAAAATTAATTATTTCATCTATTTTTCATTTTCAAGCGTCAAGAATGCTTATGTATATCAGTGATGAGTTTATCAGGCATGCAACCTATTGTTATGAAGGAAACCTAAAGGCCTTGATATATAATAACTGGTTTGAAATAAATGCTAATGTTTTTTTTAATTTTATTTTTTTCTATATTCAGAGTGCCATATTACAAAAATATAATGAAAACCTCCAAGCCAGCCGCATCAAAGGTGGCGTGGTGAGTCCAAAGTGAACGATGTGTCCTTGCGCTTATGAAATATAAGATTCCGACGCACGTAGAAAAGTATCTGTTAGGACAGTCCTCCAGGCAGGCCTAAGTGGCTCGGTCCCCGCCCTCAGTAATAGCTGGCATCCTCGCTGATGGTCTTAAGGTAGCCCAGGAACTTTGCCCTGTCGCTGCGTCGCCGCTCCACGCGCCTCTCCAGCTGGCCCGGGTGGTCGTGGGGCGGAGAGCGGCTTGGCATCACCAGGCGCCACGAGACCATGCCGTCACAGCCGTCGCCGGACAGCAGCACGTCGCCAGGGCCGGCACCCAGGTAGCGGCACAGCAGGTCATCTTCGCTGATCTTTGGCAGATTGGCCACAGGTCCGTACAGCTCCTTGAGGCGTTCCAGCATCAGCCGATCCTTCAGCAGCTGGTGGGGCTGCTGGCGACGCAAGTTGTGCACTGTCAAGAAGAAGTGGTGTGAGAACACCTCCAGCTGGGCCCCCAGGCGCTCCACGGCGTGCCGCTCCCGCTTCTCCAGGTAGTGTGAGTACTGAGGCACCAGCAGGATGAACCGCATTGCACTCTCTGCCACAGCCATGGTCCGCGCCGCGCGGCGGAGCCTCTCCGTGGCCAGCTGTCCCGCCTGGCCCGGCAGTTTGTTCAGGGGCACATTCCAAAACTCGAACCTGATAGTCTCGCCGTAAACTGGGTTGGTTACGTCGAAGTAGGCGGGGAAGGAGTTGAAGAATGTAGCGCAGCAGGTGGGCGGCGGCTTGAGCAGCGGGTTGTCGCTCTGCACCTTGTAGCCACGATCCTGAGCCATGCTCAGCGCCCCCTGCAGGGCGAGGCGCAGCTCATCTGATATCTCGTTGCGGCTCATCTACGTTTGTTCGGGGCAGGTCCTGCACGCGGGAGCTCCAGACTGGTTCTGAGAGTGAGGTGATGCTCCGCCGAGCACTATACGCCCTCCACTCAACTCCAGGCTCATGCATCACTCCTGCAAGAGGAAAATAAACACTCGTAACAAATTTAGTTGTTGTTCTATAGATATATAAAGTTGCCCGATGCATGACAAAATAATAAAAAAAAAGAAGTTACTGTAAAAAGAAGGTAGACTCCTAAAAGATTAGCAGTTTCTCGGTGTTGTGCGCGCATCCCGCATTTCAATGTTTGGGTGCCGTTAAAAAGACGAAGCCTCTGCTTTGTTGACGTCTGAGGTGGATTGGTGAAGCGTGGGTGGTGGCGATCCTTTTCATTGTCTTGTAAATAGCCAATAGTCCTGACCAACGGGATGCTGTGGTGTATATGGATGTAGTGGGAGGAGTGAAGGAACCGTTGAAACATAGACTACCTAAAAATCAGTGAAAAAAGAAAAAGAAAGTGCATTTGTTCAGAACAGAATTTTCCTCCCACGTGTAATATGGAGTTTTGGCTTCAGAGATTCACCCTATAGGACACCTGCTGCTGATAGGACGCCTGCTGCTGATACTGAAGGTTGGTGGCTGAGATGAGGAATGAATTAAGATTGTTTTTTATTAACGCACTGATATCTCGTCTCCTACTTGATCTATCTCCCATTGAGCTTTTCTGTTGTCATATATATCTTTTCTGACAATATTGAAGAGAGGTTAGCCGCCTCCTGGGAAGTTAATACAATAATATAATATAGTATCCAGAAATAAGAAGTCAGTGTCGAAATTAGTAGGCTACTCTCTCGTCAGTAATCCTCATGTTTTCTACTAATCTTCAAATCTCAGCAGTAAAAGAGCAGTAGGTGAAGTAGGAAACGAGATATCGACACCTTTATATTACCAAGCTTAACCATTAACTTTTATATGCATGCAAATCACAAGAAACACCGACCATCAGAATTTACTTGCGGACTACGGTAAATATTTGTGGCTCGGCCTATTTGAAGGGATATTTCCAGCGATTTGACACGATTATAGAAGTGTTTCAGTACATATGACCCCCCTAGTGTTCAGCAACCTTAATAAGATAAACGTATCTTCATAAGCCTGCCCGCTGTCTTGTTTGCTTTACGATTTTAAAATAAATGCTAGGCTATTTGGGATACTGGGATGGAGTACGTCGGTCAGGGTGTCACACGAGGCCCATGTCTATGACAACTATAACATTATTTGATAATTAATATACATATGCGTGTCGTTTCTGTAATGTTTGCTGCAAAATCTCAAAGAACAGACCCAAAATACCCAAAATTGCACCCAAAATCTTTCCCTAACCCTTTTCCCATTTGCATAGTCTTCCTTTTTACTTGGGAAGCCTGAAAGTTTTGGTCATTCATAGTATTAATAATGACGATGGTTCTCCTAACTTATTAATTATATACATTAGGTATCTCTCCATCAGACACAAGACCCACACAGTTTTTAGCTTAATTTTCAGGGCTTCTTTTGTCGTGCCGTTCATGGGCACTCTTTTAATTAATCACTTAGAATGTCTAGACTTTTGTGTAATTATTGGCATTCTTCATCAGTGACTGCGCTGCATAATGGAAGGGTGGGAGGCCTGAGAGGGGAGGGGATGGGATAACTTTTTTGTTTTTACAGTAAAGGAAGCAGCTCTATGACAAAAAAAAATAGATAAGAAATAGAAAGCTGCGGAGGGAGGTGCAACGAGGCTGTTTTAAGTAGATGGGTCTATATGCGGCATTTTTGACTGCAGGGGGTGTTGCAGAGGTTGGCAGCACCGGTATATGAACGTTCCCAGATGCACGACAATCACTAAAAACATACGATAATCAGAACAGCTTTGATATAAGACGTCGATTTATCAACTTGCAGGAGAGCATCAATACTTAACGAATTTAACAATAACTATAATCGGATATCGTTATTTTTGTGGGTGCGGCAGTTTTAGATCAGAAAAAGGCGAATACAATATGCTGTGTACGACATTTTGGTGAACCTGTCTGACCCGCCCTCACCTCAGTCCGCAGCATTCAAACAACAACAACAACAACAACCGCCGGTAAACAGTGATACGGTGTTCTTAGTGCTCAACATACTTCACGTCAACTACACACAGCTTATCATGGTGCCTACTGCCCTACATAACACAACCAGGTCAAGTAACAACGTCCTGCAAGCTGAAATAAAGGTAAGGGGTTCATAACGGCTGCCATATCACCCCACCCCGCTGTCTCTCACCTCCACGTACCTCCCCTTATTCCGACAGGGCCACAGACACCTTTATTATCTCTTGAAAATCCACCTTGTCTGCTTGTCTTGTCTGCTTTAATTTCCGTTTGGCTTGTGGTGAGTTACTGGTTGAGGAGGTTGGTTACTGGTGGTTTGGTGTGTTAGGCTTATTGAATTATACATAACTGGTTTTATCCTTGTACCTTATAAGTAAATCCATACATTTTCGGCAAATGAAAAAAAGATAAAGTAAAGCATTTCACAAACCAAATAACTGGTACAAAAATGAACATGTTAATAAGCATACAAATAGATATGCAGGCAACCACACAGACACACACACACACACACACACACACACATGGTCACCACAAACACGAGCACACATTTTTTTCCTCTTTTCCTGCATTTACTTTTCCTGCTTTTCTTTCTCCTTTTTACCTCCTCCTCCTTCTCCCCCCCGTCCTCCTCCTCCTCGGTCATTTCTCCACTTCCTTATTCCTCCCTCGTCTCTCCACTTTTCTCTCCCTCCGCGGGAAGTTCCAGCTTCTGCCTGCCTTCCATTACCGATGTTTTCTCTCCTCCTCCTCCTCCTCCTCCGTTCCACCACCATCACATCCGTTCCTCCTCCTCCTCCTCCTCCTCTTCCTCCTCCTCCTACCTCATCTCCTC
>NC_066513.1:25471167-25591167 GCF_024679095.1 Eriocheir sinensis | reverse complement strand
CTGAAAGTCTGTCTTAGAAATCGTAGCTGATTCCTTGACCCTATATAGTGTACTAGGTGGTGTCCTGAAGCTCGCAAAAACGCCTGAGTTGATACTGTACACGTGGGTAACAATGACAGAGACATCGACGTATTCCCACCGCTGGCTCGTGTTCCTCCTTGCATCATTTATGAGGATGAGAAAACAAAGCGCTCCCTCCACTTTTATAAATCTATATTACCTCGCCCTCTTTCTACTACGCACATTGCTTCCACTTTCCTTTACAGAACGGCCCCTTCACTCCTATAAGCTCCTCGGAATAGACTCAGCTGTCATATAGTGAGTGCGGGGACGATAGCTTGTTTTAAGAGTACGGTAGGCTTGATAGCTACATGGACGAGGAGGACAGGTGCACGGTAGTGAGGGGGAGTCTGGAGCTGCCTTGTGTGGGCCAGTTAGCCTCTTGCAGTCTCCCTGTGTTCTTATGGTCTTATGTTCTTATTATCTCGTCCTCCTTCTACCTTCTCTCTCATTGCTTTCACTTTATTTACTCTCTCGCGTCTCAGGTGTTTGGGAGAGGCTGAAGAGGTGGTTTTTAAGGGTCCTGACTCCTTCCTCTCTAATAACTGATTCGTCTCCTATAATGACAGTAACAACAGAGCGGTCACATCCACGTCTCTTGCGACCAGGGGCAGGAGGGAGAGGAGGGACAGGGGTGGTAGGGTGGCCTGGCTTCGTCCATTCATGCAGAAAAAATGCCAGCCAGTCCTCGAGGTCAGGTCACGTCCCAAGGTTCAATGGTTCCTTAATTATCCACTAGCCATGTTGTGGTCTATAAAGTATCTATCTGTCTGTCTATCTGTATATTAAGTGTGTGTGTGTGTGTGTGTGTGTGTGTGTGTGTGTGTGTGTGTGTGTGTGTGTGTGTGTGTGTGTTAGATCAATATTCACTCTCTCTCTCTCTCTCTCTCTCTCTCTCTCTCTCTCTCTCTCTCTCTCTCTCTCTCTCTCTCTCTCTCTCTCTCTCTCTCTCTCTCTCTCTCTCTCTCTCTCTCTCTCTCTCTCTCTCTCTCTCTCTCTCTCTCTCTCTCTCTCTCTCTCTCTTTGGGAATCTCTTGTGCCTCTCCGTTCTCGTTCGCTGCATGATTCATTATTTTGATGTTTCATATTTTAAAGGAATACTTGGGTAATATCTTTCCCCTCCTACACTCTCTCCTCCTTCTCCTCCTCCTCCTCCTCCTCCTCCATCTTCATCAGGATCATGCTTCTTTTCGCAATTTCCTTCTTTCAGTCAAAATGATTTTCTGCACAAAGCTTCATTAAAAAATAGTCTTAAGATTTATTTTGAATTTTCATACTCCTTTTCTTTATTTATTTCATCTTTTTGCTTTTCTCTCTCTCTCTCTCTCTCTCTCTCTCTCTCTCTCTCTCTCTCTCTCTCTCTCTCTCTCTCTCTCTCTCTCTCTCTCTCTCTCTCTCTCTCTCTCTCTCTCTCTCTCTCTCTCTCTCTCTCTCTCAATTATCCTTACCTTTTTCTATCCTAGTTTTCTGCATATTCTCCTCCTCCTCCTCCTCCTCCTCTTCTCCTCCTCTTCCTGCTCATCTTTTTTCTCTTTCTCTGCCACTCTTCCTCTATTTTTCTTCATTTTACTCCTCCTCCTCTTCATGCTCCCCCCCCCCCCTCCTCCTCCTCCTCCTCCTCCTCCTCCTCCTCCCCTCCTCCATTAGCGTTTCCCTTCCTCCCAGACATAAATAATTTGAACACACACACATATTATACTAATGCCGTCTTCCAGTTTGTACCTTGATTAAAAATTACTCCGTGAATACTTTGAATCTTCCTAATTTCTGCTCCTCTTCCTCCTCTTTCTCCTCTTCCTATTTGTCATCCTCCTCTCCCTAACCTCGCTCTTTTATCCTCCCATGAATAATTGAAGTGCGTGTTATCATTTTAGTTCATCTACTCTGTCTGGGTTCTTGATTAAATGTCTCGTCTGTGTGTGGGTTGCTGCTCCCTTCCTTCCTTTCTCTCTTCCTTACGTCTCTTATCTCTTTCTGTGCTGTCTTCGTCCTCCTCTTCCTCATTCTTCACCTCATATATCATCTCTTTCTCCTCCTCCTCCTCCTCCTTTCTCTGTCAGTTCATCCTCCTCGTCTTCTCCTTTCTCATCTTCGTCTTTTTCTGTCCTGTCTTCCTCTTCCTCATTCTTCATCCCTCGTATTTCATCTCTTTTCTTCTCCTTTCTCTATTACTTCTTCCTCCTCGTCTTCTCCGTTCTCATGTTCGTCTTTTTCTGTTCTGTCTTCCTCTTCCTCATTCTTAATCTCGTATTTCATTCCTCTTACCCTTTCTTCTCTATTACTTCTTCCTCCTCGTCTTTCCCTACCTCCTCCTCCTCCTCCCCTTTCGCCTTATTCTCCTTCTCCATCTACTCTTCTGTCTTCTTTATCTTCTTCTCCTAAGTCACGTTTCCTCCTCCTCCTCCTCCTCTTTCTCCTCCTCCTCTTTCACCTGCGCCTCGTTCCTCATCTTCTCTTTCTCCTTCATTATTTCCTTCTTGCTTTTCCTCCTTTTTCTTTTTTTCTCTTTGTTTTATCTTCCTTTTAAATACTGACATGAGTTTTAAGTTCTAGCCGTTCCCTTTTCGTCTTTTAAACTTTGTACCTATTTATATTTATTGTCTTTTCTTCTTCTTCTTTTTTCTTCTTTCTTACCTTTTTCTTTCTTTTTTGATCCTCTTCCATCCATCTATATCTTTCCTCTTCCTCTTCCTCTTAGATGCGAGTCAATGGAATACACGTGTTCGCTTTCCTACGTAAATATCCTCCTCTTCCTCTTACTTCATTCCCTCCTTTCACTTCCTCCTCCGCTTCTCATTTCTCATCTTCTTTTAAATATTTATCTTTTACTTTTCTTCCTTCTCCTTCTCCTCTGCCTCCTACTCCATATCCTTTACTTTCAATGTCTCCTCCTTTTCCTCTTTCAAGTTCTCCTTCTCTTTCCATTTTAAGTTTTCCTCCTCATCCTCCTCTTTGAAGTTCTGTTCCTTTCATTCTGTCAACAACTACTCCACTTCTCTCACCTGCTCCTCCTCTCTTCTTCCTCTTCCTCCTCCTCCTCCTCCTCCTCCTCCTCCACCTGTCATCTTATTCTTCCTCCTATTCCTCTCCTTCCTCTTCATCTTTCTCATCATCCTTTTTGATTCCTCCTCTTCTTTCGTCTCTTTCCTCCTCTTCTCGCTTTCCCTCTCCTCTCCGTCTCATTTCCTTCCATCCAGGTATGATCACTTCTTTCACCTCCTCCTCTTTCTCTTTCCCTTCCTCCATTTTTCCTTTCCTCCTCCTCGATTTTCCTTTCCTCCCTTTCATCTTCTTCCGTCTACATATAATCACTTTTATTTTTACCTCCTCCTCCTCCTCCTCCTTCTTCTTCAATTTTTCTTTCCTTTCTTCCTCTTCTCGCTTTTCCTTTCCTCTCCGTTTCGTCTCATTTCGTCTAGACATAATTATTTCTGTTTTAACTTTTCTTCTTTGTGTTTCAACTTGTATTTCTTTCCTCCTCTTCTCGCTCTTCACCTTTTCTCCGTCGCTAACTCCATTCTACTCTTTCTCCTTTAACTCTTTTTTTCCTTCTTTCTTCTCAATTTCCTTTCCTCTCCTTTCCATCTCCTAAGTCCGTCGTAATCTTTCTCTTTTAACTCCTTTTTTCCTTCCTACTTCTTTCTCTCCTTTCCTCTCCTCCCCTTCTCCTTTTTAACTTCTCCTCCTTCTCCTTCAACTCCTTTTTCTCTTTACCTTTCCTCCATTTCTTCCTTTCCATTTCCTCTCCGTCCCATTCCTTTAATAACCTTCTCTCATACCTTCTACTTTCTCTGTTTTAACTCCTAATTCTCCTTTCATCCTCTTTTCGCTCTTCCGTTTCTCCGTCCCATCTCCTTCAGTCTACCCATAATCATTCCTGTCCTCCTGTTAATCCTAATATTCTGCCTCACTCCGCGTCCTTGATTAAAAAATTATCATGTGAATACCGTCTATTTTCCTCCTCCTCCTTCTCCTCCTCTTCCTCTTCCTCTTCATTCGTCCTCCTCACTCGCTCCTCTTCTCTAAACATGAATAATTTGAGTTAACATTAGATTCACTCCTCTCGAGATAAAGTTAAACACGGGTTGAGTCACTTCTCCTCCTTCTCCTCCTCCTCCTCCTTCTTCGCCTTCTCTTCTTTATATTCTCCTTCCTTGCTTTGCTGCTCAGTACGCTTCCTCCTTCTCCTCCTCCTTTTCCTTCTTCTTCTCTTCTTTATCTCCTCCCTTGCTTTGCTGCTCAATACTCCTCCTCCTCCTTTTCCTTCTCTTCTTTGTATTCTCCTCCTTTTCCTATTCTTCTGTTTTTCTGTATTTGTTTATTTCTTCTTTTTTTTTACAAACATTATCTGCTTAAGTACACGTGTTATCATCTGTTTTCCTATTCATTCAGTTTATTATCTTTATTTTCCTTCAGCTTTTCCTTTCTCCTCCAGTTTATCGTTACCTTTTTTCCTTTCTCAACGTCTTCATTTCCTCTAGTGAGTCTATTACCGTCTTTTTTTCCTTCTTTCAATATTTCCTCTTTTTTTAGTCTGTTTCCCTCCTCTACTTTTTTCCTTTACCTCTAGTTTATTATTACCTTACTTTCCCTTTCTCAGCGCACTGATTCGCACCTATTCACTGCTCCTTTTCCTCGAGTCCTTTCACTTTCTCCGTCCTCACAAGAACGAACGAAGGGACACAGGTGCCATTAATCATCTCCTACACCTGTCGCTCGCTTATGAACACACACACACGCACACATATACAAACGCACACGCACACAACGCCCCCCCTTCCCCCACACACACGCACACACCTGCAGATTCATGTATAGACACTAACTCCCTTGATTAGCTTCTGTCTCGTCTAGGCTCCTCACAATACATCGAGATTACACAGCTGCTCTGTACCTTCGCGTCCGCCAGGTAATGCAATCACCGGTTCGTACCTGCGACAAGTCATCAGCAAATGGTCCTTCCCTCCTCTCTTACCTGGCGCGCGCTGAGAGTTGATTCAAAGTCTCGCTCGTTCGTTCTTCTCTTACTCTCAAAAGGGAGGTCTGCAGTACAAGATAGAGGCGTAGAGTTTTTCTTCAGAGGGTTATGTGTTGTGGGGAGTAGGGTCTATTTGTCTGTGTGTGTGTGTGTGTGTGTGTGTGTGTGTATCTCTCTCTCTCTCTCTCTCTCTCTCTCTCTCTCTCTCTCTCTCTCTCTCTCTCTCTCTCTCTCTCTCTCTCTCTCTCTCTCTCTCTCTCTCTCTCTCTCTCTCTCTCTCTCTCTAATACCCCCAATCAGTCCCTTTTCAGAAGAGAGAGTAAACAGGCTAAGGACGTCCATTGGTGACAGACACACACACACACACACACACACACACACACACACACACACACACACACACACACACACACACACACACACACACACACACACACACACACACGAGGCTTAGGTGTATGCAATTTCTTTAACTTTTACTTGTTTGCATTTTTAATAAGAGAGAAACGTGACGATACCCAGGTTGTGCGGAGGAGGAGGAGGAGGAGGAGGAGAGATGAGACGACGTGATGTGGAAAGTGGAAAGAGAAGTTAAGGGAAAAAAGTAAGGAAGGAGAGAGATAAGGAGAGAAGGGAGGGAAGGAAGGTCGGGAGGAAGAATGGAGGAGGGAGAAGGATTAGGATTAGGATTCTCTGTCTCTCTCTCTCTCTCTCTCTCTCTCTCTCTCTCTCTCTCTCTCTCTCTCTCTCTCTCTCTCTCTCTCTCTCTCTCTCTCTCTCTCTCTCTCTCTCTCTCTCTCTCTCTCATTGTATATATATGTTTTATCTAAAGTAAGTACTCGAAGGAGAGAGAGAGAGAGAGAAGCCTTGACCCAACTTAACAAGAGAGGGAAAGTTTGTGATATCCTAAAATTCAACGTAGACAGGATACAAGAAGTCCTAGAGAGTGACTGAAGGACGAAGGCAAACAGAAGGACTCTTTTTAGCATGGGCAGACATCAGTTCTGTATTCCCTAATGATGTATGTATGTATGTGTGTATGTGTGTATGTATGTATGTATGTATGTGTGTATGAAGTATGGATAAGTACTGTTTCTTCATGCTGTTGTTTTTTCTACTACTACTACTACTACTACTACTACTACTACTACTAAAACAACACCAACCACCAACACCATCACCACATCATCATCACCTTCATCACCACCACCACAAATGTCACCACCACACCCACCGCGAACTCTACCCCTTCCTTCTCCCTTCCTTCACCTTCCCTTCTCCCTCTCGTTCGCTCGCTCGCACACACGCACGCAAATATCCGATAAAAGGGCGTCGCGTTAAACTATTTTGGGTGCGAGAATTTGTGGACAATTTCCCCCCACTAAACGTCTCTCTCAGCTCCAGACTTAACCTTTGATACACGGCCTGTGGAACGTTATATTTGGCTACTAACGTTCGCACTCCTCTTCTTCCTCTTCTTCTTTTTCCTCTTCTTCTTGTTCTTCTTCCTTCGGCTCCTGCTCCTCCGCTTTGTCCTCTCTTCCTTCTGTTCTTTTGTTTTTGTTGTTGTTTTTGTTGTTGATGTTTGTGTTTTTCTTCTTTCTCCTCCTCTTCCTCCTCCTCCTCTTCGTCTTCTTCCTCCTCTTCATCATCTTCGTTATTTTCGTCTTCTTGTTTTTGTTTTTTACTCTTGTTCTCGTTCTTTTTGTTCTTGTTTTTTTTGTTCTTGTTCTTGTTCTTGTTCTTGTTCTTCTTCGTCTTCTTCTTCTTCTTCTTCTTCTTTTTCCTCCTCCTCCTCCTCCTCCTCCTCCTCCTCCTCCTCCTGCGCTTCCTCTTCCTGACTTGCCGCTCCATTCTTCTTCCTTCCTTTTGTCTTCACTCTTTTGTTTTTTCCTTCTTTTCGCTTGTCTTGTCCTGTCTTGTTTTCCTCTTTCTTTTTCCACCTTCTTTCTTTCTTCACTCATCCCTACACCGCTTTCTCCCTGTTTCTTTTATGAGGTTTTCCTGTTTCCCTCTTTTTCCTTCGTTTTCGGCAAGGGAGTTTTTTTTCCTTTGTAATTTATTTCCCTGACTGCTTGCTTCCTTCCTGCCTTGCCTTTCCTTTTTCACCCTCTTTTTCTCTTTCATCCCGTCTGACGTTTTCATCTATTTTTCTTATTTCTTTCCCGTAATATTTTCTTCGTTTTCTCTTCTTGCTTAATGTATTTTTGCACTTATTTCCTTTCTCTCTTTTACTGTTCATATACGTTAATGTAAACAGACTGACAGACAGACGGACAGGCGGACGTGTTGGTATAGAGAAATGGACAGAAACAGACAAACTAACAGACATACACACAAACAGCTAGACAGACAGACAGAGACAATTAAACAGACAGACAGACAGATGCAAGGAAGGAGAAAGAGTGAAGCATTAGACAAAGACCTATTCTCTCTCTCTCTCTCTCTCTCTCTCTCTCTCTCTCTCTCTCTCTCTCTCTCTCTCTCTCTCTCTCTCTCTCTCTCTCTCTCTCTCTCTCTCTCTCTCTCTCTCTCTCTCTCTCTCTCTCTCTCTCTCTCTCTCTCTCTCTCTCTCTCTCTCTCTCTCTCTCTCTCTCTCTCTCTTTTTCACTGTTGCCAATGTATGTAAATGGAGCAATCTCTGACTCCTTGTTGCTCTCCTTGCCAAGCTTGAAGCGCCTCGAAGCTCTTTTCTCTCTTTTTTCCTACTACTAAAGCAATGTTCTCCTTCACCTGCTTTTTCTTACCTTTACGTTACCGCCTCTTACCTTTTTCTCCCTGTAAGATCATGTTTTATCTCTCTCAAGTTTGGTTTCCTCTGTATTTTGTTTTTTCTTTAAGTTTTTGTATGTTTTTTTTGCTTTCTCGTTTTGTAATTTTTTTTTTCACCTGGTTTTTCTTTCCCTCTTGTCACCGCTTCTTGCGTTTTTTACATTTTTCTCCTCTTACGATTTTATTACTTACACTTTTTCTCTCATCTTTCATGTTTCTTTCCATTCCACATTTTCACTTTCCCTTTTTAAATGCTCTCCTTCACCTGGTCTTTCTTCCCTCGTGTCACTGTTGTTTACCTGTTTTCCTCTTTCTGTAATACCGTTTCTCCTTTTCTTATATATATTTTTCTTCCTTTTATTTTATTTCTACCAAGTTTATTTTTTTATGGATTTTTTTTGGTCCTTCATTTTTTGCTCGTCTTATTTTCACCGGTTTTCAGTGTTACCAGATAATCGTACACTGAAACTTGCATTTTTTAGCTCCTGACCCATAATTATCGCAGAAAAACATTAGTAATTAACGATTTTAACAATTATAAATGAATATCGTTATCTGGGTAGCGGTGGGCGACAGTCCGGAGTAGAAAATCGTTAAATATATCACGCGGCGAGTAGCGGGCTTTTTATTGTGTACTCTTTTTGTTGCCCTTGAGCCGTGTCCTCTGATGTAAAAAAAAAAAAAAAAGAAAGAAAACTGTTCGACAATTTGGTATCGTTGCCTGTTTTTTTCCTTCCTCCACGCCACTGTTTCCCTAATTTTTTTTTGTCTCCTCAAGGTTATAATATCTGAACTTTTTCCATCATCTTCCTTGTTTCTTTTTACCGAGGTTATTTTTCTGGGTATTATTATTTTTTTTTTTTAGTGTTTTTTCCTCCTTGATATTTTCACCTTTCATTTCTCTAACCTGGTTTTCTTTCCTCCATGTCGCCGCTTCTTACTTCTCTGTCGCCTCAAGGTTATATTGTTCGAACTTTTTTTCTATCATCTTCCTTGTTTCTTTTTACCGAGGTTGTTGTTATTTTTTTTTCTTCAGTGTATTTTTTTTCTCTGATAATTTCACTTTTCATTTCTTTCACCTGGTTTTCCTTTCTCCATGTCGCCGCTTCTTACTTTTTTTGTCTCCTCAAGGTTATATTATTCTAACCTTCCTTGTGTTTATTTTTTTTTAATCGAGTTTATTTTTCTGGGTATAATTTTTTTTCTTTTAGTGTTTTTTTCTCAGATATTTTCACTTTTCATTTCTTCCACCTGGTTTTCCTTCCTCCATGTCAACACTTCTTACTTACCTTTTTCTCTCTCAGATTAAAATATATCTCTACCAAGTTTTTTTTTATGTATTATTGTTTTTTCTTATATTTTTTTCCTGTTATTTTCACTTTTCATCTCTAAACGTTCTCTTTCACCTGTTTTTTCTTACCTGAAATCCACTCTTCATTACACATCTTTTTATTTTTTTCCAGTTTTTCTCTTTGCATTTTTCTTTCCTTCTTTGTCATTTATATTATTCTGGCTTTTCTCTTTTTATATATATTCTTTCCACTTTTTGCCTCACAACCAGCTTTTTTTGTATTCATTCATTCTTTATCCTCTTTATTCTTTTTCCTCTTTGCTTTTTTTTTCTTTTATATCCTATCCATTTTCGTTTATTTTACTTCTGCTCGTTTTTGTTTCTCTGCAATCTTTTTAATTCCTGTTAAGCTTTACATCTGTTCTTTTTTTATTTTTTTATGTCCGTTTTTTTCTCCTCTTCACCTTCGTCTTCTGTTCCTCCATTCCGTATTCTTTTTCATGTCTCTCAGCCATTGTGTTCTCTTTCGCTCGATCCTTTTAGCTTCTCTTGTATTTATCACCTTTTGCCTCGTTTTTTGCTTTTTTTCTCGATCGTTTCAACATTTTATGCTACTACCTTCTCTGTCATTCTCTTTCTTTTATTGCTTTCGTCGTTTTTTTCTTCCCATTCATTTCTTTGCCTGTTTTTTCTCACTGGGTATAACGTCGAGTATGTCAAGGTGAAAGAATTGTAGTAGTAGTAGTAGTAGTAGTAGTGGTAGTAGTAGTAGTGGCAGTCGGGAGCAGTAAGTAGCAGGCTTTTTTTTCATTATTGTTTTCTTTTATTTCACGCCCTTGAACTGTCTCCTATTCTGTAAAAAAAAAAAAAAGTGGTTTATGTATTTCCTCTCACTTCAGAATTTCATATCACGAACATAAGAAAACAAGTTGACAAAAAAATGAAAAAAACAAAAAACGGAGACGGTGGAGAGTAAAGTTTTCTGATACTTTTAAAACTGTTTATATGTTGTTGACCGACTGACATTTTTTCCTCAAACACATTTTTCCTCCTTTTTATTTCTCTCTCAAGCATTTTTTCCTGCCCCATTCTTTCTTTCTGTCCTCCATTCCTTTGAGACCGCCGCTGTGTCAAACCTATTTTTCTAACTGACTATTTTTGTGTGTACGCATATATATTTTTTCTTCCTTTATTTTTGTTTTGTTTTTCAAGAACCATTTCGCGTCTTGCAACCTTATGTGAGCCGCGTTAAAAATAGTTGACGGCCAGTTTAGCGTCAAACTTAAAACCGCGTTAGTATGTGAAAGGAGAAAGTTTTAAGTGCTGTTGCAATGCTGTCTTACCGAACTTTTTGAAAACATCCATATAACAGGAGGAGAGAGAGAGAGAGAGATGCTTGAGGGTATGAAGTGAAATGGAATGCTCTCTCTCTCTCTCTCTCTCTCTCTCTCTCTCTCTCTCTCTCTCTCTCTCTCACTTACGCCAACTCTAAAGTGACTTCATCTCCCGACTTTAATATTCATGAGATGCAAATTTTCAGGCCAAAGCTAATGAAGAATTGCAGAATTAATACGTGCCTTTAAGAATAATAATTACTGATAAATATGGAATTATGAGACAAGGGAACGATGTCATAACGTATTAGCTAAAGCCGTTTGCGCAAGATAATATATATTTTTTTCTCGCGCGCAAGAATGATTTTTTTTTTTTGCGTATATTTGAATTATTTTGCGTATTGATATGTGTGCCTTTTTTATGCGTGAATATGAAGTAAAATTAAAAAAAAACATTAATTAAGACTTAGAACACACACACACACACACACACACACACACACACACACACACACACACACGCACACTGACAGCTACGGAACCAGTTTGTAAAATACCGATTCGTAACCAGCCTCTCCCTGCCGTCACACCTTTAATTTGGAGAGATGGAGGTAAGAAGGGAGGGAGGGAGGGAAGGAAGGATGCGAGGAAGGCAGAAGGCGAAGAGGAGGGAGGGGAGGGAGGGGGAGGAGGAGGAGGAGGAAGGAGGAGGAGGAGGAGGAGGAGGAAAGAGTGAGGGAGAGAAGAAATGGAGGAGGAGGGAGGAGAAGGAAATGGAGGAGGAGGAGGAGGAGGAGGAGGAAGTGGACGACGACGAAGAGGAAGAGGAGATGAGGACAAAGGAAGAGGAGGAGGACGAGGAGGCCAGAAAATGGAAAAAAGTGAAGGAAATATTGCACGAAGGGAGTGAAAGAGAAAGGTATGGAGGTAAGAATAGAGATATGGAGGAAACGGAGGAGAGAAAAGGAGGAGGAAAGGAGGGATATATAGAGATTGCGGAGAGAGAGAGAGAGAGAGAGAGAGACTACTACTACTACTACTACTACTACCACCATCACCACCCCCACCACCATCACCACCACCACCACCACCGCCGCCGCCGCCGCCTCAGCACTGCAAACAGACAAACGGTTCCGCCAAACACGTCCAAACACGCCCGAAATGAACCCCGGGAGCCTCGCCACAAAATTAAACACACCGCGCGCCGCTCTTCACGTGAACCCCGACAGGCAATCAAGCATTAAAACAAACACCGTTATTTGTTTGCTTGCCCCGTGTGTGACGTTTTTTTGCTTCCATTTGTTTGCTTGTCTGTCTGTTTCTCTATTTTATGTTTATCTGTGTGTGTGTGTGTGTGTGTGTGTGTGTGTGTGTGTGTGTGTGTGTGTGTGTGTGTGTGTGTGTGTGTGTTTCCGTTCATAATTCTTTTCGTATTGGTCGTATTTACAAATCAATTCCTACGTATGTTTGTGTGTTTTTTGTGAATTATACCTTTCCCTATACTCTCTCTCTCTCTCTCTCTCTCTCTCTCTCTCTCTCTCTCTCTCTCTCTCTCTCTCTCTCTCTCTCTCTCTCTCGCTCTCTCTCTTTTTTCATGGACTAAAAAAAAGAGAGAACCCTTGAAACTGAAGCACCTCACTTAGCCTCGAGACAAGTAAATCTTCATATGCGAGCTTCAGAGCCAAATGAAGCGGGTCTCTCTCTCTCTCTCTCTCTCTCTCTCTCTCTCTCTCTCTCTCTCTCTCTCTCTCTCTCTCTCTCTCTCTCTCTCTCTCAAACACCTACTTTCCCTCTCTCTCAAACACACAATCTCTCTCACTTACCCTCTTTAACACCCCGTCCTCCCCTCCTCGAAACACAGTACTACACGCCCGCATATAACAGAGTCGCTAATATAACCTAACCTTGGGCCCCGTCATATGCATACTTCACACAGAGTTATTGGCTGCCCTGTGAAACAATGTATCCTGGAGGCGACACTTCAGGCCAAACCAGGCGAGCGTGTAGCCAGAGGAAGGAGGAGGAGGAGGGCAGAAAGGCAGGAAGGAAGGGGATGGAATATATACAGGGATAGTGTGTAGCTTTGTGGTATGTGAAAAGGGACAGGAAGGATTAGGAAGTGGCGGGAGTTAGCAAGCAAGAAGGAAAAAAAAAGAAGGAAGGGATATACACGTTAGGGCGAGGGAGGAAGGAAGGAAGGGAAAGGCTGATTGAAGAGAAGGGTGAGTGAGGGATTGTAGATGGGAAAGAGGAATGAATGAATGAATGAAGGAAGAAAGGAAGGAAGGCTAAGGGAGGAAAGCATGTTGAGAGGAAGAGGTATCATGTTAAACAGTTTAAAGGAAAGGGAAGATGAAAGAGAGGACAAGTATGCGAAGGATGGAGATAAAGAAAGAGGAATAAAGAGCGAGAGGATAAAAAGAGGAAGCTTGTGAAAAAGGAAAATGTCAGAGAGAGAGAGAGAGAGAGAGAGAGAGAGAGGAGATAGAAGAGAGGAAAGATGAGTAAGGAAAGGAAATAAAGAAACGCTGGTATAGAGGGCGAAAGTGTAAGAAGAGAAAGCATACAAAGAAGGAATGTGTCGGAGAGAGAAGAGAAAGAGGAGACGGAAGAGAGGAAAGATGTACCAGGAATGAAGATAAAGAAACAAGTATTGAGGACAAAATGAGGGATATGTTAAGAGAAAGGAAAATAAGAGGATATGGAAGAGGAGAAAGACGAGAAAGGATGGAGGAAAAAAAAAAGTTAAAATGCGAAAGCAAGAAGAATATGATTGAGAGAAAAGAAAGAAAAGTAGAGATGAAAGAGAGATGAGAGATGGAGGAAGGGAGAGAAGGGTGATAATGGAAGTAGATGGAATAATGGAGGAAGGAAATATTAGACAGTGGGATAAAGGGAAGGAAATAAATCAAGCAAAAAAAAAATCAATACATGTGAGGAGGAAAGAAGGGATGGAGAGACAAAGAGAGGGCGGAAAGGAGGGAGGGAGAGAAAGATAGAGGAAGGTGAAGGAGGAAAAAGTCAGGTGTGAGGAGACCAATGTCCGCCTGACACCTGGAGGAAAGAAAGTAGCCTCGAGGGACGGAGGAGAAACGCACAAAAAGGGAAGAAAAGGTGGAGATGAAATGTGAGAGGCTGCAGGCGACGAGTCTCAGGAATTGACACACACACGAACGCACACACACAAAAAAATAATAATAATAAAATAAAAATAAATAAATGAATAAAGAAAGTAAAAGAAAAAGAAAAAAGAAAGAAAAAAGAAAAATTAACAAGTAAAAAGGTAAAGAAAGAAAGAAAGAAACAACTAAAAAAATATATAGATCGGTTTACATACTTACTTACAGATCTTACTTACAGATCTTACTTATAGACTTGCAGATCTTACTTACAGACTTACTTACATATCTTACTTACAGACTTACTTATTGATCTTACTTACAGAGTTACATATCTTACTTACAGATTTACTTACATATCTTACTTATAGACTTACTTACACGATTCAAAGGTCACACACAGATATTTTCTCCCTTTGTTCTTTCTTTCTTTTTTTTTTCTTTTCTGTTTACTTCTTTTTCTTTTTCTTTTTCTCATATTTATTCCTTTATTTATCTATTTTTCATCTTTTCTGTGTGTTTGTGTGAATTTACAAAAGAAAACAACAAAAACACATTCCAACATCGGGTACACAGCATCGCAAAATATATAAAAAAAAGTCCATCCCTTTCCTCTCCATACACCCATCCACTCACACACTCGCTCCGTCCCTATCCACTTTCCATCTCTTCCTGCATTCATACATTCCCTCTCCACTCTCCTCCTCCTCCCTCTCCCTTGACACTCCCCACATTCCCCTCTCATCCCCTCTCCCCTCACTTGCATAGTTCGCCCGTTTTTCATCCTCCTTTTTCTCTCTTTCTCTCCTATCTCCATGTCTTTCCTCTCCCCTCCACTTAGAGACAGCCCAATCCGTTACCCTTCCTCCTCCTCCTTCTCCTCCTCCTCCTCCTCCTTGTTATTCTGTTTGCTTTTCTATCTGTTTACCCATTTTTTTCTTTAGTTATCCCTTCACGGCTCTTTCTCATCACCGAATCTTCCCTTCCACTATTCTCTTCCTTCCCATTTCCCTTCTTCGTCCGTTCATCACCTTATGACCTAATCTCTTCCCTTTCCCCTTCCTTTTATCATTTACAGCTATGCATAACTTATCTTAATCCCCCCATAAAACACACACACACACACACACACACACACACACACACACACACACACACACACACACACACACACACACACACACACACACACACACACAATATATATATCTCAAGCCCACAATCACCTACACAATCCCCTTTTATAACCTACTTGGAGCCCCTCAAGGTAAAATATGATTCCAAAATTCTATCCATAATCTTGGGGAGCACCAGACAACCCGCGATCTATTTCTCAGCCCTTATACACAATTTTGGGCCGTCGCTTTGAGGAGACATGAAAAATGAATAAGGAGAGTGAAGGAAGGAAATGGGAGAGAGGGATAGAGATAGATAGATAGATAGACAGAAAGAGACAGAGATAGATAGCTAGATAAATAGATGGATGAATAATGAGATGAATGAATATGGAGAAGGAAGGAAGGAAAGGGGAGATGGAGATAGAGATAGATAGATAGACAGAGAGAGAGACACAAGAGATAGTTAGCTACATAGATAGATAGGTAGATAGATAAATAGAGAGAAAGGGAGGTAGAGAGATAGGAATATACAAAGAAGCAGAAACACAGAGAGACAGCAAAATTGAACATAAGTAGTAGAGGAAGGAAGGAAAGGGGAGAGATGGAGATAGATACTGTTCTTTCTTTTCCTTCCACCCTTCTCTTGTCTCTCCTTCCTCTTTTCCTCCCTTTTACCTTCTCCTTTATCACTGTTTCTTTCCTTTTCTCTCCTCCCGTCTTCCCTTCTCCCCTTCTTCCCTTTTTTGGCGTCTTATATATGTTTTTTTTTCATCCGATTGCACTCCATTTCTCTTTCTTTTCTTATACATAAATTAACACGCACACACACACACACACACACACACACACACACACACACACAAACACACACACACACACAGATCACAAAACCAAACATAAAAACCACTCACCAAATATAATACACATGTTAAAAAGAAAAAATAAACACACACACACACACACACACACACACACACACACACACACACACACACACACACACACACACACACACACACACACACACATCCCCCCTTCCCTTCCCCCACACACATCAACTCACCTCTCTCCTCCTCCACCATACACACACTCTCGCAGCCTCTTTGCATAACCAAGCAAGGCAAGGCAAGTAAAGGAGAGGTGAGATAAGCCGAGTCGCTCTCTCAATCTCACTCCCTCGCACGGTTTTTTCCCGGGCGAGATAAAGACAGTTCACGTTTTTTCCCGGGCGAGATAAAGAACGTTCTGAGGGCGAGGAAAATGGTCCGTCGAGAGGCAAGCAAGGTGGAAACATAAGGTCGAGGAGGCGACGTGAAAGGTGTACGAAAGTGAAAGTGAGTGGCGAAGCGTGAAGAGTGAGAGTAAGAGTGAGAGTGGGTGAGAGAGAGAGGCAATATGGAAAGATGAAAAGAGAGAAACAAAAAGATAAGAAGAGAAAGACATGCAGATTGAAACACACACACACACACACACACACACACACACACACACACACACAGAGATTGTCATATGAGTGTTTGTGTATTTGATCAAAACATTCTGAAACATGAAAAAAATATTATAGAAAAGAAAGAAATGTTGAAACTGATGTCAAGGGAATGGCGAAGGAAATGGGAGCTTATAATTTAGGCGTTCATCACATATTTAAAAGCCTTCTGAAGCATAGCAAAAAAAATATAGAGAGAACAAAAACGTAATAAATTCGTGACAACAACAATAGCAGCGACCTTGAAACAACACTCTACACATTCTTCAACTCGCACAGGTGACCTTCAACTTTTGCTCACCTGTAAACTGACTCTGTCCTCCCCACTTTGCTACACTTGGGTTCCTCAGTGTCTAGCCTTTCATCTCCTTTTCCTCCTTGTCTCTCCCACTCCTTTCCTTTCCCTTTCCCTTCTATGTCGGTTTTCCTCTCACTTGCCCCTACTTATCTCCTTTCCTTCTCTTCCGTTTTTTCCTTCCTCAGTGTCTAGCCTTTCCTCTCCTTTTCCTCTCTTTGTCTTTGTCTCTCCCACTCCTTTCCTTTCCCTTTCCCTTCCATGTCGGTTTTCCTCTCACCTGCTCCCATTTATTTCCTTTCCTTCCATTCCGTTTTATATTTCTTATGTGTTTGACCTTTCCATTCCCTTTCCTCTCCTTGTCTTTCCCTTCACGTCCACCCACACACCTCCTTTTCTTCCCTTCCCTTTCATTTTTCCCCCTCTTCTTCTCTGTCCCTCCTCACTTCACACCTTTCCTTCCCTTTCTTTTTCAACCTTTCCTCTTCCCTTTCCTCTCCTTGTCTCTCTCTTCCCTTCCCTCCCCACACCTCCTTTCCTTCCCTTCCCTTTCTGTTTTCTTCTCTAACCTTTCCCCTCCCCCTTCTCTCCTTGTCTCACTTTCCTTCCTCTCCACTCCGTCTGTCTTCCAATTCTGCAGGTTTTTTTCTCTCATTCCTGTGTCCTTCATGCTCTCCCTCCCTCCCCTTGTCTGGACTCCTTTCTCACGTGTACGGAATGTTTCATATATGGTTGGCTGGACGGACAGCTAAAGGGTCGGGTTCCTCTCTCTCTCTCTCTTTCTTTGTCTCTATTTCTCGGTGTTTCCGTTTTTATCTGTCTCTCAGTGTCTGTCTGTTTCTGTCTCTGTCTCATTTTTTCCATTATTTTCCTTCATTTTTCTTTCTTTTTCCTCTTCGTTACTCTCATGGTCTTTTTTGCCTTCCCGTCCTCCTCCTCCCTCTCCTCCTTCTTCTCCTCCTCCTCCTCCTCCCCCTTTCTTTCACGTCCCATCTGCTTCTTTCGCTCCCCATTTCCTTCTTTCTCTCTTCTTTTCTCTCTTCCTTTCCAAAGCATCTCACCCCTTACCTTGCCCAGCCAACCTCCCAACTCCTCCTCCTCCCTCCCCGCCTCTCCCCCTCCCCTACTTAGTTAGCCCTTCCCCATCCCACAACCATACCCCGCCTTACCCCTTCCCCACCAACTCTTCCATCCCACCCACACCTCCCACCCTCCCCATCCTCACCTCTCTCCTTCCCCGCCTACCTTACCCAACCCATCTCCCACCTCCCCCCCCCTTTTCCCATCCCTTCCCCACCATTCTCCCGCCTACCTCGCCCATGCCCTTCCCATCTAGTCCTCCCCCTCCCACTCCCCCTGCCCCCACCCCTCCCCCCACGCATCAGGACACGCCCCGACCATCTGTAACGCGGGATCACCAATATTGCCGAGACGCTGACAAACACACTTCATTAAGCACGACCGCGGCGGCCACTACTACGTGTGTGTGTGTGTGTGTGTGTGTGTGTGTGTGTGTGTGTGTGTGTGTGTGTGTGTGCCCAGAGGAAGAGGTGAAATTAATTGCTCTGCTCATATGGAAGGGAGAGCAAACGAAGGCATAAAAAGAGAGAGAGAGAGAGAGAGAGAGAGAGAGAGAGAGAGAGAATGCATTTATTTGGTCCTATAGAGAGAGAAGAGAATGGTAAAACAAATTATCCTGACCCAGAAAGGAATAGAGACGAACGGTCGGGGAGAGAACAGAGGAGGGAAGAGGGAAGAGGGGAAAAACGAGGACGGAAAAGAGAGGAAAAGAGAGTCGCTGGGTATTGGTCGTGAGATAATTTGTGCTACAGTTTTTTTTAAAGTAATTTCTATGTTAATTTATGCTGTTCTTTTTATCAGTATTTTCTACGTTAATTTATGCTGTTCATTTTTTATCAGTAATTTCTAAATTAATTTATGCCGTTCTTTTTATCGGTATTTCTACGTTAATTTATGCTGTTCATTTTTTATCAGTAATTTCTAAGTTAATTTATGCTGTTCTTTTTATCGGTATTTCTACGTTAATTTATACTGCTCCTCTTTTTTTATCAGTAATTTCTAAGTTAATTTATGCTGTTTCTTTCTTTTCAATGATTTCTATGTTAATTTATGCTGTTTTTTTCAATAATTTCTAAGCTATTTTATGCCATTCTTTATTCATCAGTAATTTCTAACTTAATTTATGCTGTTTCTTTTCTTTTTCCATGATTTCTGTTAATTTATGCTGCTCCCTTTTTTATCAGTAATTTCTAAGTTAATTTATGCCATTCTTTTTTTTATCAATAATTTTATCAGTAACTGCAAACATATTGGTTCTTCTGAGGGTCTAATTTTAATATCATACCATAATAGAATAAAATACATCTTGTTAAAGCTTCGTTTCATATGGTCATCCTGTAAGATTTCTCTATTCTTTATCTCTGTGTATCTATCTATCTATCTGTATCTATTTATTCTCTATCTCTATCTTTTTTTTTCTTTTTTTTACAACAAAGGAGGCATCTCAAGGGCAACAAAAAAAGAAAACAATAATAAAAAAAAGCCCGCTACTCGCTGCTCCTGCTGTATAGTTATTATATATATGAAACAATGTACACAAATATCACACAATATTGTAAAGTTAGATACTATAAAATGCGGAACACTGAAAACGAACCTTGCCTAAAAGCGTCAAAGAATAGAAGAGTAAATATAAGTTGAATGTATGAGAACAGAAAGCGATTGTACAACATGCTTCTCTCTCTGAAAATCGCGGAAAAGCCGAGTTGAAATGAAAGAGAGAAAAAAAAAAGAGAAGCGGAACACAGTAAAAGGTCAGGTCAACGTGCGTCTCCTCGTGATAGGTCAGTGTGTCGTGTCTGTTTCCCTGTTACGTTGTATTGATAGTTTTTTTTTCATTTCTACTTTTTATCTTATTTTTATTTTTTTCTGTTTTCTCATGTTTCTCTGGTACTGTTTTTTTTCATGTTTTCTCTGTTTCTCTGCTACTGTTTTTTTATGTTTTCTCTGTTTTTCTGGTTCTATTTTTTTCTTTTCCTTTCCTTTCTTTTCTCCTTTCTTTTCTCTCCTTTCTTTTCCTCTCCTTTCTTTTCTCTCCTTTCTTTTACTCTCGTTTCTTTTCCTCTCGTTTCTTTTCCTCTCCTTTCTTTTCCTCGTTTCTTTTCCTCTCCTTTCTTTTTCTCTCCTTTCTTTTCCTCTCCTTTCTTTTCCTCTCCTTTCTTTTCCTCTCCTTTCTTTTCCTCGTTTCTTTTCCTCTCCTTTCTTTTCCTCTCCTTTCTTTTCCTCTCCTTTTTTTTCCTCTCCTTTCTTTTCCTCTCGTTTCTTTTCCTCTCCTTTCTTTTCCTCTCCTTTTTTTTCCTCTCCTTTCTTTTCCTCTCCTTTCTTTTTCTCTCCCTTTTTTTTCTCTCCCTTCTTTTTCTCTCCTTTCTTTTCCTCCTTTCTTTCCCTCTCCTTTCTTTTCCTCTCCTTTCTTTTCTCTCCGTTCTTTTCCTCTCGTTTCTTTCCCTCTCGTTTCTTTTCCTCTCCTTTTTTTCCTCTCCTTTCTTTTCCTCTCCTTTCTTTTTCTCTCCCTTTTTTTCCTCTCCCTTTTTTTCTCTCCTTTCTTTTCCTCCTTTCTTTTGCTCGCCTTTTACCTCTTTTTTTTCTCCTTTCTTTTTCTCCTTTCTTTTTCCCTCCTTTCCTTTTCTCTCCTTTCTTTCCTTTCCTTTATTTTTTTCTCCTTTATTTTTTTCTCCTTTCTTTTCCTCCTTTTCTTGCCAACTACATTCACCACCTTATTTCTTTTATTTATTTTCATTTGATTTACCTGATCTTTTTTCATAGGCCTTAGAAATATATATAAACATTTTCTCACTTTTTTTTTTTCGTTTCATTATATACATTTTTTTTCTGCAATGTTTTATCCTTTCCTTACATTGCCAACCACCATTCACAGCACTTATTTTATTTATTTATTTCCATTTGATTTATCTATTATTTTCTCATAGGCCTTAGAAATATATATCAACGTCTTCTCACAAACTTATTTTTCGTTTTGTGTTTTCCATAAATTCCCCATGTTTTCTTCTTTCTTTACAATGTCAACCCCCATTCCCAGCACCTTATTTCTTTTATCTATTTCCATTTAATTTACCTATTCTTTTCTCATCGGCCTTAGAAATATATATCAACGTTTTGTGTTTTCGCTATATTACCCAAGGACCCAATTGTTCTATGATGACTTTCTAACGCTATTTGTCTTCGCTATTTCAACAATTTCCATTTCTTCATCATACATATTTTTTTCCCTTGCTGTTTCCTCTTTTCCATTCCCAAGACCTTATTTTTCATTCAGCGCGAACTTCTACTAAAGAGAAACACAACTTATATTTTTCCATCTCATTTTTCCCGCAACCTCATTTTCCACTCGATGCGAAGTTCGTACTTAAGACTAATAAAACTCTTTCTTTTATTCCAGTAAAGAGAAGGAGCAAAAAAGCCGGGAACGCGTTGCTATTACCAAAAGAGGATAGAGGAAAGGCCAAAGGAAAAAAGTGAGTACATTGCATTACGTTTTTTATTTCAATTGTTTCTGTTTTTTTTTTTCTTTGTTTTCCCTGTAATTTCTGTTTCTCAGATAGGTTGCATTGATACTGTTTTTACACCTACCGTTTGCTGTTTTTTTCTTTGTTTTACCTGTTATTTCTGTTTCTCTGGTAGATACTGTTTTGATACCTACCGTTTGCTCTGTTTTTTTCTTTGTTTTACCTGTTATTTCTGTTTCTCTGGTAGATACTGTTTTTATACCTACCGTTTGCCCTGTTTTTTTCTTTGTTTTACCTGTTGTTTCTGTTTCTCTGGTACGTTGCATTGATACTGTTTTTATACCTACCGTTTTCTCTGTTTTTTTCTTTGTTTTACCTGTTATTTCTGTTGCTCTGGTTGGTTGCATTGATACTGTTTTTATACCTACCGTTTGCTCTGTTTTTTTCTTTGTTTTACCTGTTGTTTCTGTTTCTCTGGTTGGTTGCATTGATACTGTTTTTATACCTACCGTTTTCTCTGTTTTTTTCTTTGTTTTACCTGTTGTTTCTGTTTCTCTGGTTGGTTGCATTGATACTGTTTTTATACCTACCGTTTTCTCTGTTTTTTTCTTTGTTTTACCTGTTGTTTCTGTTTCTCTGGTTGGTTGCATTGATACTGTTTTTATACCTACCGTTTTCTCTGTTTTTTCTTTGTTTTACCTGTTATTTCTGTTGCTCTGGTTGGTTGCATTGATACTGTTTTGATACCTACCGTTTTCTCTGTTTTTTCTTTGTTTTACCTGTTATTTCTGTTGCTCTGGTTGGTTGCATTGATACTGTTTCTTATTCCTACCTTTTATCTGTTTCATTCTTTGTTTTCTCTGTTTTCTTTATTCATTACTGGTTTTTTTCTCTTTTCTGTCTCTCTGGCACTCCCTTCCTGTTAGTCAATGTCTCCTCACTCACTGATTCCTCGTTTTCTCTTTGCTATATTATTTATCAACGTCTCAATACCAACCATCTGATTATTTTTTCATCCAAGCCTTACCTTTTCAAATATTCCACTGACTTACCATTTTCTCTTTTCATATGTTATTTATCAACCATCTCTCCTTTCCTTCCTAACCTAACCTTTCAACACTGCTTTCACCTCCTCTTATATGTTATTTCTCAACCATCTGACCTACTCTCCCTAACCCTATCTTTCTTTCCTCTTTTCCTTATCCTCTTTACGCTTTAAATCCACCTTTCTCTGTGTCGAGTTCCCCTTCCCCTACCTTACCTTGCAATATCAGCGACCCCTTGTAGCTTACGTTCTATTCAAAGTAAAGTTCTCCCATTTAATAAAGCGTATAATAAAATGTTCCTCGTTCCAACACAAGACTCGTGCAATACATGGAACGCTTTTAATATTCATAACGGTGTGTGTGTGTGTGTGTGTGTGTGTGTGTGAGAGAGAGAGAGAGAGAGAGAGAGAGAGAGAGAGAGAGAGAGTCTTTGTGTATGTATTTTGGTCTGTCTGTCTATGTCTGACTCTCTCTCTCTCTCTCTCTCTCTCTCTCTCTCTTGGTTGTGTAATATTGTAAATAGGGAGAGAGAGAGAGAGAGAGAGAGAGAGACACACACACACACACACACACACACACACACCCACACACATACACACCAACATATCTCCCCCCCCACACACACACACACTCAATCCCATTCCCCCCTTACCTAATATTCATGGACTTTCAGGACTCATAAGATCTGAGTAAAGTGAGACATTTGAATGAACTACTTCAGCTCTACTCTCAAGACGCTAGAGGGCGTTGGCATCGATTAAATTATTCTCCTTATCAAGTATTCTGTGTCAGTTGCTCTCTCTCTCTCTCTCTCTCTCTCTCTCTCTCTCTCTCTCTCTCTCTCTCTCTCTCTCTCTCTCTCTCTCTCTCTCTCTCTCTCTCTCTCTCTCTCTTTTTCGTGTTTCTTTTATGCCACAAATCAACTCAAATATTTATCGTAAGACATTGCGTGTGGAGAAAGAGGCGTAGGAGAAAAGGGAGGAGGAGGAGGAGGAGGAGGAGGAGGAGGAGGAGGAAGAGGAGAAGGAGACAAGAAGACGAAAGAGAAAAGTTGCAGAAGAAGGAGAAGAAGAAGAAGAAGAAGAAGAAGAAGAAGAAGAAGAAGAAGAAGAAGGAAAGACGAGAAAATATGTACAGCTTAAAATATAGCGCCGCAAGAGAGAGAAAACAAAAAAGGGGGGGGGCGGGGCGTGTTGACAGAAAGAGGGAGACAGTGAAAAAGAAAAATGAAAAAAAGGAGAAGACAACAGAGTATAAACAAAGGAAGGAAAATGGATGAGAGAAAGTCAAGAGAGAGAGAGAGAGAGAGAGAGAGAGAGAGAGAGAGGAAAGAAGGTGAAATATGGATGACCGGAAAATGAACGAGAGGCAAAAATCTTCTGATGGAAAAGTTCATTGACTTAGAAAAATGCGTAACAAGGGAAATGCGTAACAAGGGAGACACGAAGAGAAAAGTGACAAAGATCCGTTATTAAAAGATAGAAAAAAAATGTGACGGATTAGACTGAGAGGAGAGAGAATAAGAAAGAGAATAAGAAAGGATATGAGGAACGAAAGATAAGAAGAAAGTGTAATGAGAAAAAAAAGATAAGAGAAATATGATGATGGGAAAGAGTAAATAGATTGGACTACGAGGAGAAAGAAAAAGAAAGAAAGAATAAGAGGAATAAGAAAGGTCTAGAAGAAAGATGGGAAATAGAAGAGATAAAAATATGAAAAAAGTAATAAATGTCAAGAAATATATAGAAAGATAATATTAAGAATCTGAAAAGGATATGAAAGAAACGAGAAAAAGAAGAAGAAAAATAAATTGGGATAAGAAACAAAACACGAAGAAAAGAGACAAAAAAGAAAAGTGAAAAAAAAAGAATATATATACCAATTAATGTTTAAAAAAAGATAAAAAAATGGAAGCAAAAGTGATATGAAGGAAAGGAAAAAGGGGAAAAGTGATAAAAAACGTGAAGAGAGAAAATAATGAGGATAATAATGAGCTTCAGAGAGAGAAAGTTGGAGGAAAGAGTTGAGGAGGAGGAGAAGGAGGAGAAAGAAGAATGAGAATGAAAAGAAGAAAAGAAGGAAGGAGGAAGAATAGTTGGAGGAAAAAAAGAACATAAAAGAAGAAGAAGGGAAAGGAACAGCAGGAGGGAGAGAAAAAGGAGGAGGAAGGGGAGACGGAGAAGGTTTGTCACGGGTGGGCAGAGACACAAGGGTCGCAAAGGGGAGAGGCTGGAAAAAGGATTGAGATGGAGAATATATTGATGAGAGAGAGAGAGAGAGAGAGAGAGAGAGAGAGAGAGAATGAATGCATGAAGATGAGCATAAGCTGTGGACAGAGAAATGGATTTTATAATAAAGTGTCACAGTAAAGTTCAAATAGTTTTCTTTATATTTCAAAAGTACTTGGAAATACTTAGAGAATACCAGACAAAACGAGTGCAACACAATACCAACCTTTCTCTATAAGTTATTAGATACTTAAATTATTGATAACTATTGATAAAGAAAAAGAAGAAAAATGCATAATGACACGTACATACAACAACAACAACAACAACTGATCATTAGCCGAAACCAAAACAAAGGCAGAGAAAAAAGAAGATAAAGAGAGACAAGGAAGGAATTAAGAGAAGAGAAGAAGAGGGAGAAGAAAAAGTTAGGAAAGACTTCAACATAAGAATGGAGGAAGGACGGAGGAAGAGAAGGGTAGAGAACGTAAGGAAGGTAATGGATATAGAAAGAGAGGCAGAGGGAGGGAGGATAAGGAATAAGAGAAGAGGAAGGAGGAACAGAAAGAAATTAGGAGAGATACGAAACCTGATGGGATGGAGGGAGGGAGAGAAGAGGAAAGAAAGAAAGGAAGAAAGAAAAAGAAAATAATGATATAGTCAAAGGAGGAAAGAAAAAAAGGAAGATAAAAGAGAAAAAGGGACGAAAATAGCGAGAGAAAAATAAGGGAATGACAAGAGAAGCAAGGACAGAAAAGGAAAGAAAGAAAGAAAGAAAGGAAGGAAGATGAAGTGAGAGAGAAAGAGAAACGGGAATGAGAAAAAAAAGAAGAGAATGATACAGAAACAATGACAGAGAAGGAAAAAATGAAAAGAAGGAAGATGTATAAGCAAGAGATAGAAGAGAGACAAACAGAAAGAAGGAGAAAAAGAAAGGAATAGTACAGAAGCAAAGGCAGAAAAAGAAAATAAAGAAGTTTCTAAAGTAAAAAAAAAAAAGAGACAAGCAAAAGGAATGAGGAAAAGATGGAAATGATACACAGACAAAAAAAAAAAAAAAATCAAAGAAGATGAAAAAAAACTATGTACTTTTATCTCTAACTTCTTCCTTTTTACGGCAAAATTATTCAGTACGACTCTACCTGTCTCTCCCCCCTTATCTCCCCCTTCCTGCACCCCCCCCCTTCCCCCCCTTTTTACATGTTCAATAAGCCACACCTGGCCTCCAACACCTGAAGGAAAGTTGTCTTCGTCATAGATAATATTATTGGGTACTTTTTTTTTCCTCTCTCCTCGATGATTCGTTCGGTAATTCGTTGACTTATTCATGTATATCCTCAAGCATGCTATTTGTGTGTGGGGGGGAGGGGGAGGGGTGGGGGGATGTGTGTGTGTGTGTGTGTGTGTGTGTGTGTGTGTGTGTGTGTGTGTGTGTGTGTGTGTGTTGTTTTGCAATCTAAAAATTCCAAGATTAAAAGCAACTAACCGACACACACACACACACACACACACACACACACACACACACACACACACACACACACACACACACACACACACACACACACACACACACATTTTAAAGCAGCAAAACAGCATAGAATACATAATACAACATACAATCTCTCTCTCTCTCTCTCTCTCTCTCTCTCTCTCTCTCTCTCTCTCTCTCTCTCTCTCTCTCTCTCTCCCCCCTCACCCCTCCATTCCTCCCTCTCCCCCTCTCTAATCCCCGGTCTCACAAATGAAGCCCAGCCAGCCACGCTTCGATCGGTAACAATCTCCCATAAATCGGCCCCTCAACATGGTCGTGGCTGCCTATTGTTTTGCTTGTTTTGATCTGCGTCTCAGGGCGAACCTATACCGAGGGACGAAAGGAGGAGCAGGAGGAGGTAAAGAATCTAGCACAAAGTGGATGACGAAAGGGGGAGGGAAAGAGAGTAAGAAGTATAGAGGGGAAAAAGAAAGGAAGATGAGGCAAAGTGTTTTAAATTTGGACATAAAGAAGAATAGCGGTGAAAACGAGGGAGGGACAAAAAAGGGAAAGACAGAAAGAAGGATAGGGAGGTAAAAGAAGGGAGGATAAAGGAAAGAGTAAAAGGGAATGACGAAGAGAAGAATAGAGGGGCAACGAAGTAAACGGGAGAGGGAAGGAAAGATAAGGAATGGAATGTAAAGTGGAGAAAGGAGGGAGAGGAAGGTAAAAAGACAAATGGAAGAAAGGAAGGAGAAAAATGGAAGAGCGGAAGATGGAGAGATTAAGGAAAGAAAGAAAAGAAAAGAAAAGGACGAAAGGGAAGATTCAGGAGAGGCGGAAAGAAGAGAAAGAGAATAGGAAAAAAGACAAATGGAAGGAAGGAGAAAAATGGAAGAGAGGAAGATGGAGAGATTAAGGAAAGGAAGAAAATAAAAGAAAAGGACGAAAGGGAAGATTCAGGAGAGACGAAAGGAGGAAGAGGAAGGAAAAAAGACAGATGGAAGAAAGGAAGGAGAAAAATGGAAGAGCGGAAGATGGGGAGATTAAGGAAAGGAAGAAAATAAAAAAAAAGAACGAAAGGGAAAATTCAGGAGAGACGAAAGGAGGAAGAGGAAGGAAAAAAGACAGATGGAAGAAAGGAAGGAGAAAAATGGAAGAGAGGAAGATGGAGAGATTAAGGAAAGGAAGAAAATAAAAGAAAAGAACGAAAGGGAAGATTCAGGAGAGACGAAAAGAAGAGAAAGAGAATAGGAATGGAGTGAAGGAATTTTCATTATCATCTTTTCAACAATTCCATCATCGCTGTGCTGCATTCTCAAAATTTTCTTTCTTTTTGTTTTGTTTTGCCAATACATTTTGCGTGATTTATCTTCTACACGTGTCACCATGGTGTGGAAAGAAAAATATATTGGCAAAAAAACGAACTTTCCTTCTTTTTCCCTCTTTTCTTTCCTTATTTTTTGTCTTATTTTTCCTTCCTCTCTTTCCCTATTTTTTGGTCTTTTTTTTCCTTCCTTTCTTTCCCTATATTTTTTTCTTCTTTCTCCTTCCTTTCTTTCCTTATTTTTTTTGTCTTTTTCCTTTCTTTCTTTACTTATTTTTTTGTTTTGTTTTTCCTTTCATTCCTTACTTATTTTTTTGTCTTCTTTTTCCTTTCTTTCCTTATTTGTTTTGTCTTCTTTTTCCTTCCTTTCTTTCCTTCCTATATGTCGTAAAGGATTGGATTGACATTTCATCACATCAACTTTTCACGCTGTTCCTCCTCCACCTCCTCCTCCTCCTCCTGCCCCGTGATTAAAGTCCCCCAAACAACAACAACAACAACGGCAACTCGATCTCAACAAGGTCAAAAAATACATTCAAGTTTTCCGATGATTCCAATTTTCCAAAACACTTTCCATACAAACTTCAGACATCTCGAGTACGACAGTCTTCCAAAAACTATATTAAAGTTTTCCGATGATCCCAAACTTCCCATAAATCTTCCGTACACTTTTGTTCTGACGTCAAACTCGCCGATATATCAACTTTTTATGGTGTTATAAAATATGAGTGTAACGCTGGCCTCGTCCCCCTAGCGGCCGGCCCCTCAAACTGCCCCTCCTCGATTCATCATTCCGTTAAAAAAGAAAAACTCTCCCCCTCTACCATCACGTCCCACTAACAGTCATCCCTTCTACCTAACGGTCTTGCCAACAGTTATCTTCTTCCTTTTAGTCCTCACCCCTCAACACAATCCATTATATTATACTCAAAACATTTTCTACTAGAGCCATTTTTCCATATACTGTATTGCATTTTAAACCATTTCCTGTATAGCAATTTAACTGATAATCTTTAGCAATTTAATTCCATCTTGTATCGCAATTTGATGCATATACTCTATTGCAATTTAATCTATAGAGTATAACCCTTTAATCCATCTAGTTTGATTACATTGCCTATCTTCCCATACACTATAGTTTCTTCCTTCTTACAATCTACTTTATGGACGCACTCTACATTTCTTTCTTCGTAACTCTGCCGTATCCTTTTTACTAACTAACTTTCCATCCATTTGATTATTTACCTTCAAAGACATATTTATTTTACGGTCATTCTCTTCATTACTTTCTTTGCAATTCTCCCTAGTCCTTACTAACTTACCTCACCTTTCAGTATATTTTCTACCTTCAGAGAGATATTAACTTTACGGTCATGTTCTTCATTACTTTCTTTGTAACTCTCCCTATTCCTTATTAACTTACCTTCCCATCCAACTCACTTTCCACCTTTAAACATTATGTATCTGCTCCTTATCACAGAATAGCTCCATATATCAGTTACTCTCCTCATAACAGCGCTTTTCCTGTTCTCATAAATCACAAAGATGACCGTCCCTCTCTCTCCTATTCCACAGTTCCTTATTTCCCTCCTTCCCCAAGACTGTCATCTCCCTTTAAGGCATCCCATAAGACCTTCATATGTCCGCTACTAATCGTGGAGCAGCCCTTGTCCGCCTCCTTCTATTACGTATCATCAAAACTTTTCTTCGCCTCTCTATTCAGTAACCCAGTCAGCATTCAACCTTTTAGGAACCATTAGCTTTCATAGAGTACCTCCTTCTGTATCTCTTGTGTCCATTATCTATTCTTTATTTGTAGCCGTGTTGTGCATCCATTTTCTACCTAAGCATCAGTGTCTTGTTAATGGGTCTTACTCTAACCCTTCCTATAATAGTTTACCCTGCAATTCTGTTACCCGTTTTCTTTTCCAATTTGTCTGCCACTCGGTCCACAAAATACTACTACTGCTCGTAAATTGTAATGGCTAAAACTCTCTCTCTCTCTCTCTCTCTCTCTCTCTCTCTCTCTCTCTCTCTCTCTCTCTCTCTCGGTTATCCATAAGTTTCACATCCATCTACATTCCTATCAACTAGAGGCTCTGTTTGTCAATACGTGGGTGTATGAGAGAGAGAGAGAGAGAGAAGGTACAAAAAATCGGAGGGGGATGGATTGCAACCAATTTATATTCAGACTGGATGGACACTTGCACCGTTGTCCCTTTGTCCCTTTGAACTGTGTAGGACAAGAGGGAGAAAGAGAAAAAAGGGAGAGAGAGTGAACGAGGGAGGAGGAGGAAGAGGAGGAGGAGGAGGAGGAAGAAGAGGCTGAGAGAGAGAGAGTAAGGGATGGCGAAAGGGGTAGGAATGAAGGGCGGAAGAAAGAAATAAAGAACGAAAAAAAAGAATGCCGGGGGAAGCTCAACTATTTCCTGTGTCGTGTAATGAAACTCGCGAATGGGTTTCATTGGGACAGCCTGAATATACATTGTTTTCGTTGTGTAGTTAACGTAGTAGTAGTAGTAGAAAAAGTAGAAGTAGAAGGAGGAGGAGAAGAACGAGTAACAGAAGTAATAACAGCGGTAAAAATATTATAACCAAAAAAAAACAAAAAAAACTGACATTCTTTTCCTCATATATCTAGCAGCCATGTCATTAAATATATCGGGTTCCCATTTGCGACTATCCCCCAAGGTTGCAGAGAAGATTAACCTTATTTTCACTGGTGATTATCCAGCTCAGGGTGTAGAATTCGTGTACAACTATCACGAGGATCACAAAACAGACCATGAAAAGCCCATCTGGGACCATATTCTCAAACGCTTCGCCGCTACACTCACATTTGACAGGGTTTTCGAAGGGGTATTGGGCATTTCCAGAGGTACTACATTTATGACCCTAGTGGTAGCTTGATCACATTTGACAGGGTTTCCGAAGGGGTATTGGGCATTTCCAGAGGTACTACATTTATGACCCCGGTGGTAGTTTGATCACATTTGACGGGGTTTTCGAAGGGGTATTGCGCATTTCCAGAGGTACATTTATGACCCTGGTGGTAGTTTGATCACATTTGACAGGGTTTTCGAAGGGGTATTGGGCATTTCCAGAGGTACTACGTTTATGACCCCGGTGGTAGTTTGATCACATTTGACAGGGTTTTTGAAGGGCTATTGGGCATTTCCAGAGGTACATTTATGACCCCGGTGGTAGTTTGACCCCTCTTCTGTACCTTAAACGTGAAAAACACCCATGAAAACCCGATTAACCTCCATTTTAGCCTTTGGAAATAGATGACATGGAAGGTGGAAGCTTCTGAGAAAACCGACTCAGTAACGTCCTCTATGGCAGCCTTTTCAAACAGGTGAACCGAGGTGGCGATATGTTTAAAAATTTGGGCTTAGGACTCAAGGTAACTCGCCCCTCTCCTTCACGCCCTAATGTTACCTGATTGTTATTTCCTCCTACAGACCATGAAAAGCCCATCAACGTCCTCTACGGCAGCCTTTTCAAACAGACGAACCGATGTGGGGATACGTTCAAAAATTTGGGCATAAGACTCAAGGTATCTCCCCCCCTCTCCTTCACGCCCTGTTACCTGATTGTTATTTCCTCCTACCCCATTCCCTTATGCTGTTCTCATTTAGCTCTTCATCGTCCCGTCAATAATGATAACTTTCCTAACTTCTGTATTACCTCCATCAACTCTTATGGTAACTTAATATACTACTTCTCTCTCTCTCTCTCTCTCTCTCTCTGACATTCTCTCTCTATCTCTCTACCTATCTATCTACCTCTCCCTCTCTCCGTCTCTCTCTTCCCCTCTCTACCTCTTCTCCCTTGCGGCGTAATTGGCTCTTCAGTAAATGATTTAGTACTTAAGCTCTGCAGGTAAACCTAATCGCTGCGTGCCTGCCTTTCAGTAATTACCTGCAATTATCGAGATTATTCACCTGTGCATAAAAATGAGTCCGGGCTTGTCTTAGGCAGAATATTGGTCTCGTGTCTGATTGGATGGCTGGCTGCTGACGAAGGGGTGACTGAGAGAGAGAGAGAGAGAGAGAGAGAGACATTCCCAACACCTGGCGCCATAGGAGGGAGAAGTCAACTATCTTTCCTTCCTTCCTCGCTCTTTCACTTTCTCTCTCTCTCTCTCTCTCTCTCTCTCTCTCTCTCTCTCTCTCTCTCTCTCTCTCTCTCTCTCTCTCTCTCTCTCTCTCACATTGGTCATAATAATAGACAGGATTCACCTCGTTAATTAAAACTTGGCTGCAAGGAATCTTTATAATGTCCTGCTGACGAGAGAGAGAGAGAGAGAGAGAGAGAATATCACACACACAGACTAATTATACGGGCGTTGAGAGAAGTAAAGGAAGGGGAGAGAAAGATAAGGGAAGGAAAGGGAAGGGAAGGGAAGGAATAAAGTAATTTGTCAACATATACAGAGAGGCTAATAATACCATCAGAGGTCAAGAGGTCACGGAGGTCAGGGAGGTCATGCGGAAAGGTTAGGCTAGGTCAAGTGGGATTATGTAGTCAAGAGAAGGAATCGTATGTGGTAGGCCTATGGAAAATATTACGTCTCATCGCTTCCCATTTTCTTCCCTCTCTTCCTCTCTCTCTCTCTCTCTCTCTCTCTCTCTCTCTCTCTCTCTCTCTCTCTCTCTCTCTCTCTCTCTCTCTCACACACACACACACACACATTGATAGATCTAAACATCCACACTTATTCTTACCACCACCACCACCGCCACCACCACCACCACAACAACAACAACAACAACAGCATTACTAAGGGGGTTCCAAGATGGCGGCCTGACAGCTTCATTTCACACTGCCGCCGCCATAGCAAGCTCAGTGGCTCTCTAATGACCGTCGTGGCACTATTAATTTTATGAGAGGAGGAGGAGGAAGAGGAGGAGGAGGAGGAGGAGGAGGAGGAGGAGGAGGAGGAAGAAGAAGAGAGCCACGCCTTCGCCGGATATTCATGAGATGGAAATGAGAGATGAGCGGACAGAGAGAGAGAGCGAGAGAGATGATGACCGAGTAGAAAAGTAGTTGGTTCTTTTGTTGTGGTGATTCTCTCTCTCTCTCTCTCTCTCTCTCTCTCTCTCATATCATTTATCTTTTCACATTTTAACCTCCATTCGTTCCACTTTATTCTTTCCCTTCCTCTTCCCTTCCTTCCTCTTCCTCTTCTCTCATCCTATCCTCTTCAGTATCTCCCTCCAGTCCCTCCTCGTACCCTGTTCTCTCTTTCCTCCATTCCAGCATCCGTTTTCCTCCATCTCTTTATTTCTCCTTGATTCCTCTCCTCCTAATGGTCTGTTTTCTCTCCTATTAACTTTTCCTTCCCTCTATCTTTTTTTCCATCTTTCCTTTCCTCCTTTTTCCGTTTTCTTCTTTGTTATGTTCTCTTTCCTTTCTTCCCTTCTTCTTCCCTCTCGTTCTGGTGTTATCTCTCTCTCCTCTTCGTGTTATTTCCCCTCCCTTCCTGTTATCCTTCTTTATCTCTTTATCTCCCTCTTTCTTTATCTTGTCCGTTTTGTTCTGTTTCCTTTCTTTCATTTTTGCGTCGCTTCTTCTCTCTGTCTTTGGTGTTCTCTCTCTCTCTCTCCCTCTCTCTCTCTCTTCTTCGTGTTTTTCCCCTCCCTTCCTGTTATCCCTCCTTATCTCTTTACTTCCCTTTTCCTTAATCTTTTTCGTTTTGTTTTTGTTCTGTTTCCTTTCTTCAATTTTTGTGTCCCTTCTTCTCCCCTTTGTCTTTGGTGTCATCCCTCTTCCTCCCTTCGTGTTTCCTTTCATCCCTTCCTCTTATCCTTCCTTCCTCTCTCTCCTTTATTCTTTTAGTCCGCTCTCTCCTCTCCATCCCTCTCTTTTCCTCTCCTTCCCTTCATTTCTTCAGTATTTCCTTGTTCTTTTTTCCCTCTCTCCTTCCCTTTCTCTCAAGCTTCTTATATCTCTTTTATCCTCTTTTGTCTTCCTTCCTTCCATTCCTACGACATATTAGTTTTGTTTTCTCTTTCTCTCCATCCTTTGCTAATCTTCTTTACGTCCCTCTTTCTTCCTTCCTTCTTTCTTTCTTTCTCTTCTGATCTCTATGTTGCCTTTCCTTCTCCTCGCATCTGCTCGCTATTCCTTTCCATTCTTTCATTATTTCTTTCGTCCATCATTTCCTTCCTTCTTTACTTTACTTTACTTTTCTTCCTTCCTTCCATTACTCTATCCTTCCTTCCTTCCTTCCATCCCTTTTCCCTTCCATTCATCTATCCTTCCTTACTCCCACGCGTCCATCCTTCACTCCTTATTTCCCTCTAACTCTCCTTCCTCCAGCCCTTCCTTCCCTCCCTCCCTTCCCTCCTTCCCCTACGTCCTTAGAGGCTCTTTCCTAACACCTTATCTCCTCCGGGACACAGACTCTCTCTCACACCTGGAGGTAATTAGCCGGTCTTCTGGAGGGATGGAGAGGCCTACGTGAACGTTTTCCCCACGTACATGAAGTCCCGCACACGAACCCGCACATACACAAACGTACATGATGTATCTTTATTTTTTATCTTTCCACTTTTTACTATTCTCTTTTTTGGGGAGCAGCGATTAGCGATTTTTTTTTCTTCCTCACTTTTTTTTCTGTCCTTGAGCTGTTTCCTTTACTGTAAAAAAAAAAGAAGCTGAATAGATATGATTAAGTTGTCTGACGTACACATGAAATATTAATCACACACACACACACACACACACACACACACACACACACACACACACACACACACACACACACTGTCGTACTATATTGCCGTAACTTTCTCTCATCTCAACTTTCTCATTTGCATAACTATCTCCATATCTTATATCCTCCTATCTCCACTAATATTCTTTTATCCCAGTGTTCCTTCCTCCCTTTCCTCTCCTCATACTTCCCTTAACCCTACTCACCCTATGGTCACTCTTATTGCTATTGTTATTATATTTTCCTCTCTGTTTTCACTCTTTTATTTTCACTATTTCGATGTTATTTTATTTTTCTGGTCTGGTTACTGTATTGTTTTTTCTCTGTATTCACTCTTCTGTTTCCACTATATTATTTTTTTTATTGGGTTTGGCTCGTTCTCTTCTATTTCTTCTTTTTCTATATTGGTTTTTTAATTCTTCAAGATCACTATAATCTTTTTTAATTGGGTCTAGTTCTTTCCTTATTCCTGTTTTCAGTCTTCTATTTCTTCTTTATCTGTATCATTTTTTTTTTATCCGTCATGATCGTTTTATCCCAGTGTTCCTTCCTTCCTTCCTCTTCACACCCTTCCCTTAACCCTTCTCTCTTACCCTATTCTTTCATCCTTCCTTCCATCCATTTTATTTCCTCCCCCCTTCCTTCCTTTGCATCCCTCTATTTTCATTTTTCTATTTCCACTTTTATTATTATTATGTTCTGTCGGCCTAGTTCGTTCTCTATTCTAGTTTCTTATTTTCTATTATTTTTTCTGATTTCTTTATTCACTATTTTGGCCTGACTTATATAGATTTTTAGGCCTTTAGTTCAATTTCCACTTTCTACTCCTTTTTATTCCTATTTTATTTTTACTATTCCGGCCTGATTTATATATATTTTTAGGTCTAAGTTCATTTCCTACTTTCTACTAATTTTTGTTACTATGGTCTATTCACTATTCCGGCCCGATTTATATACATTTTTTGGTCTAAGTTCATTTCCCATTTTCTATTCCCTATTACGGACTGATGTATATAGATTTTTAGGCCTAAGTTCAAATCCCACTTTCTACTCCTTTTCATTCCTATTTTCTTTTCACTCCCCCGGCCTGATTTACATTTTCTAATCTCCATTACCATCTTCGCATCGCTTATCCGCGTTCTATTGCGAGCCTCCAATTTCCACTAACTCCGCCTCCACTTTTCTCTCGCCGTCTGTGTGTTATGTTTTCGTTTCACAATTTCACTCCTCCATCTCGGCAACGCGCGTTCTGTCCTTTTCTGATTGTATTGAAGGTGATTTTGCACACCCTGTTTCATTCTCTCTTTTTTTTTTTTTTTTTTTTCGTTTCGTCTCCTTCAACATTTTCTATTTTATCTATCTCTCCATCTTCATTTATTATCTTTTTTTTATCTATTTATTCTCATGCTTATCCTTATTTATGGTATTATTCATCCATCAATTTATTCTTTTATTCATCTTTACTTATTTTTCCATCTCTATTTCTCCATCTCTTCTGATCTCACTCCTTCTTTTTTCCACGTTTCCTTATTCTTATTCTTTCTTTTCCTTCCTTTTTTTAATATTTCATCTCTATCCCCGTCTCATATTTTCACTTTCTTATCCTCTTATTCTTTACTTATTTACTTATTTTTCCATCTTTATTTCTCCCTCTCTTCTTTTTCTTATCCCTATCTTCTTTTTCTTAGCCCTATCTTCTTTTTCCTAGCTCTATCTTCTTTTTCTTAGCCCTATCTTTTACTATTCCTCTTGCGTTTTTTTTTTCTCTTTCTCTTCCTTCCCATTTTAGTACCTCATCTCTGTCTATCTTCATCTCATATATTCGCTTTTTCTATTCCGGTCAGATCAAGTTTTCTCTATTTTATTTGCAGTTTTCATATCTGTTTTCAATACGCGCCTCCGTTATCATATTTCTTCGTAGCAAACCAGTTCTATCACCAAAGCCATCCCCCATTTGCATCCTCATCCTCATCCTCATCCTCCTCATCCTCTCATCTGCAGTATATAACATTTCGCCGCTAAAAAAATAAATATGCAAATCAAAATAACATTAAACTATCATGCAGAGCGCGAGATTCGTTCGTCGGTTCAGATGCCAAGTTCATAAATAAAGCAAAAAAGGTCACGGCTATTATTATTTGCAGTTAATAAAGTGCATTGGCAAATACTGTTCGTCTAAATATTTGCTGGAACTCGCTCTCTTTTTTTTTCTTTTTTCGGGGCCAATTAAAGTTTAAAGTATGATTGCCTTGACTCTGAATACGGCGATTATTGTCGGGAAATATATATGGAGTGCTTATTTATTTATTTTATTTTGCATTTATTTATGTTATTGTCTTGGTAGAGGTCAGAGAAAGTAGAAGTGGTAGTAGTAGTAGTAGTAGTAGGAGGAGGAGGAGGAGGAGGAGGAAGAGGAAGAAGAAGAAGAAAAGGAGGAAGAGAAAGAGAAAGAGGAAATGGATGATGAAGATGATGATGATGATGATGATGATGATGATGATGAGGAGGAGGAGGAGGAGGAGGAGGAGGAGGAGGAGAATGATAGCAGTAGTAGTAGTTGTAGCAGTAGTAGTAGAAGTAGTAGCATCAGCAGCAATACGATAGCAAAAACACTTTCCCATTTATCCTTAATATATATTCATGAATTTATCGTTCAGTCAATAAAGAAAAGTTATGGAACAGCAAGGAATTCCAGGGGACGGAAGATTCTCTCTCTCTCTCTCTCTCTCTCTCTCTCTCTCTCTCTCTCTCTCTCTCTCTCTCTCTCTCTCTCTCTCTCTCTCTCTCTCTCTCTCTCTCTCATTTATGAAAAGAGAACGGACATTTGTGCAAACGACCTCGAGGGACGAAATGAGAAAGCTCTACTCTCTCTCTCTCTCTCTCTCTCTCTCTCTCTCTCTCTCTCTCTCTCTCTCTCTCTCTCTCTCTCTCTCTCTCTCTCTCTCTCTCTCTCTCTCTCTCTCATATTTATTTATAAGCGTATATATCAAAGAAATAATTACCGTATAGAATCGATAAATCCATATTAACATGTATATCTCTATTTCTTTTTATCCTTTATGCTCATCCATTTCCTCTTCCTTGTCTTACGCCTAATCATCCCTCTCCTCCTCCTCCTCCACCTCCTCTTCTTCTTGTTGTTGTTCGTGTATCGTCTGAATCGTGTTTTCTTGTGACTGTCGACAACTTAGCCATAATCTCCGGTGCCTGACCATTCAATAACTAGTATATCCTTATTCCTTTGCTGTTTTCCAAGAGCACCTCAAACCCCTTATTCAGTGAAGTGCAAAGTGGCAAAATTCTCTCAAACTTGACGTGAACTTTGGGTAAAGAAATATGATAAAATGAATACATATATGCATGAGAAGCCTCTGTAGGTCGAGCAAAAGGAATCGGGTCTTTGGGTTACCGACAGCACACGTGAATTGGAAGCCTGCCCGTAAAAATTTAGCCTAATACTCTGTTCGGGTTTATTATTTAGATTAACTTTGAATGGAAGACGCCCGGAGTAACGCTGTCTCTCTATCTATCTATCTATCTATCGCTATCTATCTATCAGTCTGTAATATGTGTATAAATGCATGAGTGTAAATATGTAGGTTATTGAGTACCTACATAAACCTAATGGTGCGTTTGAATCTCTCTCCCAGTCAGTATTCTTGAAAATGTTTGCTTTCTTATACACATTTTTTTTTTCAGTTATCTCTCCTCTTATCATCACAAAACCCCAAACATATTCCCTATAAACCACATCAATAAACTGAACCATAACTTGAGTGAAAAAGTATACACCACACGCACTCTGGAATCCACATACGATATATTTTTCATTATGTCTCATCCACTCCTCTACATCCACCCGGCAAAGTCCGCTTGAGAGGGTACCACACTGTTTTGTAACCCCGTTGATAAACCTGAAAAAAATAAGTGTCACCTGATCTATTTTCTTCTAAAGTGGGTAGGGCAGGTGAAGGGAGGGAGGAAGGAGGGGGTGTCAGAATGGAGGGTAGACAATAAGAGAGGTGTTGAGAGGCGGGGTAGATGAAAGGAAAGGAATAAAGGAGGTGGTGTAGAAGGGAGAGTGTTAAGGAAGGGAGGCTGGGCGGAGGGGTGTTGAGGGAGAAAAGGTGAGAGGCGGCAGAGATAAAAGGGAAAGAATAAGGAAGGTGACGTAAAAGGGAGATACTGAGGGAGTGTTATGAGAAGGGGGACGGTGTTGAAAGGGAGAGGTGTTACGAGAGGAAGGTGAGAGAGGCGGGAGAAATAAAAGAGAAAAAAGAGCAAGGGAGGCGATGCAATAGAGAAGTTGAAAGAATAATGTTATGAAAAGTGAGACTGTTTGAAGAGAGGAAGGTGTGACAGTCGGTATAGCTAAGAGGAAAGAAGTAAGGGGGACGATATAAAAAGGAGAATCATGTGAAGGGAGATAGTTAGTTGAATAAAAGGAGAGAGGAAGGGAGGTATAAGTCTGTATAAGGGAGAGGGTGAAAACGGGTATGAAAGAGAAAAGAGGAGAGGGAAAGAAAAGGGAAGGAAGGACGTGGAAGAGAGTGAGGATAGGAGGGAAGAAGGAAGAGAGAGAAAAAAAAGGAAGGGAAAGGGAAGGAGAAGAGGGAAGAGTGGATTCAGAAAGAGTGCTTGGGGAAGTGTGAAGATGAGGAGTGTGTGTGTCCGTGTGTGTCCGTGTGTGTGTGTGTGTGTGTGTGTGTGTGTGTGTGTGTGTGTGTGTGTGTGTAAAACTAATCTACATACACATAACCACCTGAGAAAGCAACGCAAACACACAGCAATTATCAGTCAGTTATTCAGTTCGATTTAAAATAATGAAAACAACAACAGCAACAACAACAACAACAACAATAACAACAGGGGAGTCATTCCATTCACCTATAAAAGAAAATGGGAAGCGTCTACATTATCCTATCATCAGTAGCAACCGTTTACACTTAACAGTTAAGCGAATGATAGCTATTTAGAGCATACAATTAGAGTAACAAGAAGGCGCGTGCAATCACTATATCGACGAAAGCAATCCTCTCTCTCTCTCTCTCTCTCTCTCTCTCTCTCTCTCTCTCTCTCTCTCTCTCTCTCTCTCTCTCTCTCTCTCTCTCATTTATGAAAAGAGAACGGGCATTTGTCCAAACTAACTCGAGGGACTAAATGAGAAAGCTCTACGCTCTCTCTCTCTCTCTCTCTCTCTCTCTCTCTCTCTCTCTCTCTCTCTCTCTCTCTCTCTCTCTCTCTCTCTCTCTCTCTCTCTCTCTCTCTCTCTCTCTCTCTCTCTCTCTCTCTCTCTCTCTCTCTCAACTCCACGTCAACAAATTTTCGTCCTTTCAGACTCTTGCTTCTTGTTTTCTTCTTATTACTCCTCCTCCTCCTCCTCCTCGTCTTCTTTTTACCTTCTATTTTGACATAATAAAATCATCCTAACCTCATTGTTGTCTTTGTTTTCCTCCTCCTCCTCCTCCTCTTCCTTATTGTCGTCCTTTAACCTCATTCCTATCTTCCTCTTCTGTTTATATCCTCTCCTTTTCTCCATTCATCCCTCTCTTTTCCCTTCCATCCCTCTCTCTCTTTCCCCCATCTCTCTCTCCCCCCTTCCCCCCTTCTCTCCCTCTCTTACTATCATGCCAAAAGAACCCGGCTATCCTTTTTCCCTGAGAGGATGACGACGTTCTCCTTTTAATGCAACACGAGGATTTTAATACCGCTTAAACAAACACCCGCTTGAGGGAGCACCGAGGGACGTGGCTTAGGACAAGGCAGGAGGCGCCGAGGGTACGAGTGGCCTGAGCTATTTTGGTGGAGGGAAGTGAGTGTGGGTTGTGTCTTGTGTTGTTATGTGGGTGGTGGTGGGAAGGGTGTATGTTAGAGGGTTGATGTATGTGGGTGGGTGGTGGTTATGGTGGTATATGTGAGTGTGGATGTGTGTCGGTGTGGGTGTATTTGTGTGTGTGAGAGAGAGACAAACAGATACAGTAAGACACAAATAGAGACAGCTATGCGTAGAGGGGAACTCCACTAAAAAAAATAAGAAACTACAATCATGAAAACAAAAACAGACAAAAGATGATAAACACAGACTTGCAAGAAAACAAAAACAAACAAACATGCAGGTAGACGGAAAGACAGCTATGCATGAAAAGAAACCACTAGCAAATAAGAAACTTCAGTCATGAGAATAAAAATAATAAAGAAGAAGTAAATAATGAACACAGGCATGCAAGAAAATTAAAACAAACAGACATGCAGATAGACGGAAAGGCAGCTATACATGAAGACAAACCACTAGCAAATAAGAAACTTCAGTCATGAGAATAAAAATAATGAAGGAGTAAATAATGAAGACAGGCATGCAAGAAAAATGACCGCCAGCCAGCCAGACAGCCCAACAGAAACGCAGCTATGCACCAAGAGAAACTACCCCCCAAAAAAACATGAAACACCACATTCATTAAAACAAAAACAAAACAAACAAAAAATAGACAGCCCGACAAAAGGGAATAAACACAGCCATGCAACCCAACAGCCACATGGAGACAGACAGCCGGACACAGACAGATGATAATAGCCAAAAAATAGAAATAAAAAGAGCAGACAGGGGGAGGAGAAGGGAGAGCAAAGGTTAATAGATTAATGTGATGGATGAGGAATCAATGATATATATTCTTGATACTGACTCAAAGGGCAGAAGATAAATCACAAGCCAGAGTAAATTTCAACAGAGTGGGAAGGAAGGAAATGAAAGGGAGGGGGGAAGGAGGGACGGTACAAGGCAAGGGAGGATGGATGATAGGGAGGAAGGAGGTAAGAGAGGGAGGAAGGAAGAAAAGAAGGAATGAGGATACGAGGAAAGGAAGGATGGATGAGAGGGAGGAGGGAAGAGATGGAGGATGGAAGGAAGGAAAAGGAGGCAGTAAAGAAGAAAATGTGGATGATAGGAAAGTAAGAAGAGATGAAAGAATGCAAGGTAGGAAAGTAGAGAAAAAACAAGGAACAGAAGCAAGAAAGAAAGGAAAAAAGATGGAGGAAAAAAGGAAAGAAGGAAAACAACGAGAGAAAAAGAATAGATAAAAGAGGAAATATGAAGGAAAACAAAGAAGAAATGGAAGAAAGGAAGGCAGGAAAGAAGAAAACCTGGAAGAAAAGAAAGAAAGGAAAGAATGAAGAAAGGAAGATAGACGTGGGCACTCAGATACAAAAAAAAAAAAAAAAAAAATAGGCTGTGGTGAAGAAAGTGATTATTGAATATTAAAGAAGAAAAACATAGTCTGCTTATCATGCTAAAGAAGCCTCTTGTGTGATTACGATAAAGAAGACAACAATAGGAAGCTTAATTAAGGAAGATCAAGGAAGAGAGAGAGAGAGAGAGAGAGAGAGAGAGAGAGAGAGAGAGAGAGAGAGAGAGAGAGAGAGAGAGAGAGATTTATGTAAGTATACTTATCCTGCCATTAGAGATTAGAGAGAAAACTAGACACATTATCACCATCATTATTATTATTATCATCATTATTTTTATTATTATTATTATTATTATTATTATTATTATTATTATTATTATTATTATTACTACTACTACTACTATTACTATTATCGTTACATACGGGAGGCTGCGGAGTGATATTTCCCGAGACAGAAAATGAGAGAAACAATAAAATAAGAGAAAAAAAAAAACCGAAGGATATGAATTACTGAAGACCACAGAGGGAGAAAGACAGAGGCAGGGAGGAAGAGAGGAAGAGAGAACGAATAAATCAGAAGCGAAATGAAGAATAGTGCAAAGGAAATAGATGAAAGAGACAGCATGGAGGAAAGGAGGGAGAGAGAGGGAAGAGAGAAGAGGGAGGGAGAGAAAGGCTTTTGTTTAATCTCGTTTTCTCTCTCTCACTTGAAAATACCATTACTGACGTTATTGCCGCAGTGCCTTAAATAACTGTACAAATGGTAATGAAAATAATAATAATGGTAATAATTATAATAAAGATACTAATAACAATGATAATACTTGTGATAAAAACATGAGCAGCAATATTGCAGTAGAAGCAGTAGTAGTAGTAGTAGTTGTAGTAGTAGTAGTAGGAGGAGGAGGAGGATAAGCAAGAACACTGCGGTAGGAGAGATGATCGTGGTGGTGGTGGTGGTGGTGGTAGCAGCAGTAGTAGTAGTAGTAGTAGTAGTTAACACCACAGGCAGCAGCATAAGCAAGGACACTGCGGTAGGCGAGGTGGCCGTGGTGGTGGTGGTGGTGTGGTAGAAGTGGTAGTGACGGTGCTGAATTAATATAAACGCGAGAGAGCTCTGTCCTGTGTAGTTTATTTCCCAATGCAAATCCCGCACCAGAAAAGACAAGCTAGGAATCCAATATCTTGCTCCTCTCTCCCCCTTCCTTCGCTTTCGCTCTCTATTGCATGTCTCTGCCTCCGCCTCTGTCTCTCTGCCTCGCCCTTCTCCTAACGTAACCAATGACAAAGAAAGAAAGGAAGAAGGAAGAGCCAGAGAGTAAGTTAGCGAAGTGATATATTTTGATTGAAAGAGAGAGAGAGAGAGAGAGAGAGAGAGAGAGAGAGAGAGAGAGAGAGAGAGAGAGAGAGAGAGAGAGAGAAGAGAAGAGAAGAGAAGAGAAGAGAAGGGAGAAAGAAAGGGAGGAAGAGAAAGAAAGAAAGGAAGGAAGAGAAAGAAAGAAAGGAAGAGAAAGAAAGAAAAATAATGAATGCAAGAGAGAGAGAGAGAGAGAGAGAGAGAGAGAGAGAGAGAGAGAGAGAGAGAGCGTGTGTGTAGCTTAACTGAAAAATTGAATTAAAGGCTCTGGAAAACAAACACTCTAGGAAAAATAATATGAAATGAATAACCAGGAAGGGAAACAAGAGAATCCAGAGGGAGATAAAAGCGAGAGAAAACATAAACACAAAACAAAACGTTCATAACAACAGACAATAAAATGAGAGAGAAAGAAGAAAAAGAATATAAAGCGTCGTATGCAAATGAAATAAAAGACAAAATTTAACTTGAAAATGAGGAGTTAATCAGATTATAAGAGAAAAGAGCAAACAAATATATCATGAGAGAAAAAACGAGGCAATGAAAGCAGAAAAAAACAAAGTAATGTGTCGTGTTTAGAAAAAGTGAAACATGACAATTTACCTGAGAATGAGTTAGAAAAAATACTTGAAAATTAAAACAAAAAATCATGATGGGAAACAACAATAAAACGAGATAGTAAAAGTTGAGAAAAAGAAAAACAATATAAAGTGTCGTGTATAGAAAAAAGTGAAACATGACAATTTACCTGAGAATGAGTTTGAAAAAAATACTTGAAAATTAAAAAAAAAAAAAACATGAAGTAAAAAAACAAAACAAAAAAACAATAATAATAAAGTGCTACAGAGGCTTACCGTATACACTCGATTAAATACCGATAGACGTGGATGTGATTTCCTAATACGCTGGAAATTAATATCGAGGGCTTTAAAAATGATCCTGTCTATACCGGCGAGCGATAAATAACATTGCAATTAGCGTACTTCATAGTGAGACATTAATAATTGTTGCGTAGGATTTATCGATTGGGTGTGTCTCTCTCTCTCTCTCTCTCTCTCTCTCTCTCTCTCTCTCTCTCTCTCTCTCTCTCTCTCTCTCTCTCTCTCTCTCTCTCTCTCTCTCTCTCTCTCACATACATAGGGTCAAAGTGAGAAATAAGACGAAAAAAAGCATCTGCGTGTATAGAATGTTTGATAATACCTGTTTCTAGCTGCTCTCTCTCTCTCTCTCTCTCTCTCTCTCTCTCTCTCTCTCTCTCTCTCTCTCTCTCTCTCTCTCTCTCTCTCTCCAGGTCTGTTTTTCCTTTTTTTTTTTCTTTTTTAGCTTTTTTCTCTCTCCTCCTTCTCTGTCTTACCTGTCAGACTCATCCTCATCCTCATCTTCATTACAATTTAGAAGAGGAAAAAAAGTTTGAGGTTAGGAAAGTTTTGATTAGGGTCAAATTAACTTTTACGGCAACGGAGACTCAGGTGCAATTACTGACCCGTATCTTTATTCCCTCACTGTCTATGTATCTCTTTCTACTTCTCTCTTTATCTACCTCTCTATCTCTCTGTCTTTATCTACCTTATCTATCTGTCTGTTTGTCTCGAAAATCATCCAGCTTTTCCGTCCATTAACCTTGACCTCCATTATGACATGAGGCGAGAGAAATAATGTGGGAGGGAGAGAGAGGGAGGAGAAGGGGGGAAATAAGCTACAGGAAGAGAAGAAGGAGTAGGAGGAAGTATCGAGAGAGATAAACAATAAAGAATAAACTTGGAGGAGAGAGAAAGTGGGAGGGGGAACTTAAGCCAATGGAGAAGGAGGTGGTGGAGGAGGAGGAAGTGTCGAGAGAGATAAAAGAAATAAAAACAATATATTAGCCGAGTTATCATAAGACGTAACCACTTGGCAGTGCCTCTGAAGGAAAGTCTAACCTTCATGCAACCTCAAACCTCTCATATGCAAAACGCCTTGTATTTATTATAAGCTTCACAACCTCGGTCTTTTACTCTTTTATTCTAGCGTGTAACTGCAGTGGCTCTAACTTGTGCGTGTGTGTGTGCGTTAATACCGAGGGGGGGAATCCCGTAAACTTGGGCCGGGATTTAATCTGCGAAGGTTTCAGTAAATTGAGAGTTTAGAGAAGTCCGCCAGAGAGCGCGTTGTAATCTGCACCGAGGAATACGTATTAGCTCTGCGTCGCGGTAATCTGATATGCAATAACCCGTGATTTTATTTCCTTCAAGAGAGGGGGAGGATCAAGTCTGTTTAGAGACTCGTTCTGGTGAGCTATTTCTCGTGTTTACTGTTGTGCATCGTTTTGAAACTGCATACACACACATACACACACACGCACATACAAGGTTGGCGGTGGTTTTCTTCGTTTGTTTTCTTCCTGTATGTGTCTTGATTGTTCTATGTGAGTTTGTTTTGCTTTGGTGATTATTCATGGTGTATTATGACGCTTTCTCGCTCAGTTTTGTTTGTTATTGTATTATTTTTCATGCTTGTTTTACGGTCCTTGCTAACTCAGTGTGCTGTGTTACTGTATTATTGTTCTATGATGCTAGATTTGAGTGCTCCCTAACTCAACTTGTTTTATTAACGTATATTGTTTTGTATGTTTTTTTTTTTATAGTCTCCCTTTATTTTTGTATTTTGTTCCGTTTTTGCATTCAGTCTTCGTGAATATATCCCGTAGAAGATTAAACAAAATGGTCGAGCACTTTATAACTGTTAAAGGTCAAATTGGTTAATATTCAACGCATCGGAATTGAGTGTCACGAGAAATACACAATAGATACTTGTAAAGAACGCGAGGCACCAGTTGGACCATCCGATATAGTTAAGTTCAGTTCGTGCGTGTGGGATGTGAGATTCAGTGCTAACTTACAAAATTAATATCGCTTACCGGGCTTTATTTATTTTTTGCTTTTGTTTTAGTTGTTGCCCGTGAGCTGCTTCCATTGCTCTTAAAAAAAAAAAAAATCAGTTAGCGGGCGTACAAAAGAATCTACCTTGCCTAACACGTGCACAAATATCTACCTCTCTCATCACGTGCCAAACAATCTACATACTTTCCTCAGCTCGATAATTAAAGAAAAAATCAGTTAGCGGGCGTTCAAAAGAATCTACCTTGCCTAACACGTGCAAAAATATCTACCTCTCTCTTCATCACGTGTCAAACAATCTACATACTCTCCTCAGCTCGGTAAAAGAAATATCAGGCGCGTGAGTCACTGTGAAAACCACCGACCAAGAACCAGAGACAAATTATGAAATATAAAACACGCGGAGATGATCGAATATTTAACATCCGGGAATTGAAAGTCGCAAGAGAAATTCACTGACCAAGATTATGAGGAAGGAAACCAGACTGACCAAACACACACCGCATCTCTAACCACTTTTTCTTTCTTCTGGGCGCCAAAGTCAAGACGGAAATTGTATCATATCACAGGGACATTCAATACTTCAACACACACACACACACACACACACACACACTGGAGCCAAGATTCAGTCCCCTCTCCCGCTAAACCCTTCCGCTATAGATGATGCGAAAGTAACAGAGGTTTAAAAGAACCACAAGGAATCTGATACCACAACCGCGCCGAGAATGTTAATATGAGATGTCTTAATATTTCTGTAATCACCGCTTCCCGTTAACGTGGAAGCATTGGAAATCATTAATAATACTTCCGAAACTTTTTTTTTTTTTTGTCAAGAACACTCAGATTCGCGGAGAAATGAATTTGATTATTGAATAGCATGTGTGAGAGAGAGAGAGAGAGAGAGAGAGAGAGAGAGAGAGAGAGAGAGAGAGAGAGAGAGAGAGAGAGAGAGAGAGAGAGAGAGAGAGAGAGAGAGAGAGAGAGAGAGAGACGAGAGAGACGAGAGAAACAGAGAAACAGATAGAAGCAGAGACATGAATCGAGAAATACACACATAGACACGCACACACACACTCACACACTCCCCTCTTTACCCCCCCCTCCACACACACTCCCCACCTCTCTACAATACAATACTCAGAGCTCAGTCTTCCTACCATACACAACACAGCGGAGGGGAAAGGAAGCCGGGGAGCAGAATCACCCGTGCACTGTAACGCAATTAGCACGCCTCGCCTTCAGCTTAACCGTCAGCAAAGGGCGGGAGGTCTTGCTAATCTGTCGAGTCAATAGCGGGTACGTAACACAGCTTAGGACTAAATCATTCCCCTATACACGGCCCATTGCGTTCCCAGGGCGTGTTTGTATATGTGAGAGAGTGTGTGTGTCTATGTGGGTGTGGAGGTGTGTCTCTCTCTCTTATCTCCCTCCCCCTCTCTCACCCCTCCGGCCCTTCTCAGTAACGTTATTTACACCCCGGTTTGAGTGAATGTGTCGCCTCTATTCACCTCTATCCGCCTCTATTCAGTCCCCTTCGTGCATCGTCGAGTCAGCTGAATATTCAAACAAGTCTTTTATATCTCTACGGGCTAACGCTTATTCACGGCGGTATTCCTACAGAGAGAGAGAGAGAGAGAGAGAGAGAGAGAGAGAGAGAGAGAGAGAGAGAGAGAGAGAGAGAGAGAGAGAGAGAGAGAGAGAGAGAGAGAGAGAGAGAGTTCTATCTGCTGGAAAGGAGAAGCATAATGTTGGAAGAGATAGGGAAGAAGGAAATGAGTGGATGAAAAGACGAGGAAAACTGAGGATTACCGGAGAAAATAATTTTGGTAACGTTATTTGGGTACCGTAAATTTGGTACCGTTATCTTGGTATCGTTATTTAGGTACCGTTATTTTGGTAGACACGCACACACACACACAGATACATAACCACATACAGACACAAAGCCACACACACACACACACAACACCCACGCCCAAAAAAATCCACCGGGACCAATTATAACGTTAATCGAATATACATTTCATTAAATTACTGCCGATCAGAATTAATTACCCCTCAGAACGTGGGTGAGCCATTAGCCAATCACGCGGTGCCACGTGGGAGAGGAAGAGAGGGAGATATTGTTGATTGCATTAACTAATTGCCTTCATCTTGCCCGCATTAGGAAGCGAGACAGATCATCTTCATCTGGCTGCCGCGGCCCCGGTGGGATATCTGGGCGGCCGCGGGGGAGGAGAAGAGTAGGGAAGGGAGGAAAGAGAAGGGAGAAGGAGTCGGAAGGTTAAGGGTACGAAAGAGAAGGGAAGGGAAGGCAAGAGAAGGAAAGGGAAGGAAAGAAATGGGAAGGGAAGGGAATTGAAGGGAAGGAAAATAAGAGAACGGAAGGGAAGTGGAAAGGAAAAAGGATAAGGATAGGATAAGGATAGGGAATGGAAGGAACGAGAGAAAGAGTGGGGAAGGGGAAGGAGAAAGGTAGGAAAGGATTAGGGACGGAAAGGGAAGGGAAGGGAATGAAAAGAGGAAGGAAAGAAGGGAAGGGGAGAAAAAGGAGATGTGTGTGTGTGTGTGTGTGTGTGTGTGTGTGTGTGTGTGTGTGTGTGTGTGTCTCTCTCTGTCTCTCTCTCTCTCTCTCTCTCTCTCTCTCTCTCTCTCTCTCTCTCTCTCTCTCACTCTCTATCATGCTCGGAATTTAATATGTGAGTACGCCGTTGTAGAGAGGACGTAAAAATGATGACCCGGCCGCGGCTTCCATCACCTTTTAATGCGTGATGAACGTGACCTTGAACCTAATATGATGTACTGGAGGCTGTGGTGGAATGGATGCAGGAAAAGCCTCAGGACTGGCCACTAACACTCGAGGGGGAGCTAAACTGACAGGAATCGGGTTGTAAAAGAAATGCTAACCACAACATGATGGATATGCTGACAGGAACGTGCTTATAAGGGAAATAGCAACCACTAGCACACGAGGACTAACTTAACTGACTGGAATTGGGTTAAATGAGAAGTACGAACCACTGCATAATGGATGACTAAACTGACATATGAAATCAGTTAAATAAGAAATGATACCAACGGCAAACACACGAAGGATTATTAAACTATAATTAACTGAGATACATAATGACAAAATACCAACTCCATAGAATAAAATAAAGGGATAGATGAATAGTAGATGATGTATTAGAATAAAAAATATTACAAATGTTTTAATGAATACAGAACCATGGAATACGTCTTTGAATTTGAGAATTTGTTTTAATAAGAGAATATCATGTAACTTTTTTCCTCAATAGCTCTAGAATGTTAATGATGATTCCTCTAATGACACTGAAAACAAAAGAAGTAGTAGTAGTAATATAGTAGTAGTAGTAGTAGTAGTAGTAGTAGTAGTAATATAGTAGTAGTAGTAGTAGAAGTAGCAAAAAAATAATACATGCGTAGTGATAATGATAATGATAATAATAATAATAATAATAATGATGAATAAAAAAACAATGTCACAATAATGTCAGGTGAAGCAAGTAAAAGAATAACGTCCTTTTTCTCCGGGCTGATAATGTGTGTAGTATGTATTTTCTTTTCTTTTTTGAACAATGAAATAATTCCAGAGTCCTTCCAGCCTCCGTTATGCTGAAGATTAATTATGCTGTGTGTGTGAGAGAGAGAGAGAGAGAGAGAGAGAGAGAGAGAGAGAGAGAGAGAGAGAGAGAGAGAGAGAGACTTACTCATCCAGTTCATTGTTTCCCGAGCTTAATACCAGTCTCTCTCTCTCTCTCTCTCTCTCTCTGTCTATCCATCTATCTGTATCTATCTATGTATCTATATCTATCTATCTATCTATATCTGCCTATCTATAACTATATAAATATGTATGTCTCCAACCTACACACTCATTACATAACACAACATCACAAACATTGCATAGCCCTAACTAACATTGCAACTAAAACCCAGCTCCATTCAATCCAACAACCCTTTCCCTAATACCTATAAATGAGATTCGCCTGCACGGAGCACAAATCCTATCGAATCCCCTATTACTGAGATTATAAAGTCTATAGTGCACCCTTGCCTTGAATTCCCTGCCAAGCCAAACGGTGGGGATTCCGGGGACGTTTATAATCAAGAGGCTAGTGGGTCTGCATATAGGAGGAGGAGGTAGGAGAAAGGGAGGTATAAGAAGGGAACGAGGGAGAATGAGGGAAGGAAGAGAGGGAAGAAAAGGAGAACAGGTCGATAAATGGGAAGAGTTATGAGGGAAAGGGAGGAGGAGTGAAGGAAGTAGGAGAGATGGAGGAGAATAGGTTAGAAGAAAGGGAGGTATGGAAAGGGAAAGAAAGAGGGAGGAATGAGGGAAAAAAGAGAGCGTAAGAGGAATGAGGAGTTTAATAAAGAGGGAAATATGGGAAGACAAAGAGAGAGGAAGAGGAAGGAGTAATAGGAGAAAGGGAGAAATGAGAAAGGAAAAGAGAGAAGAGCAAGAGAAGGAAGAGAGGAAAATATAGGTTGAGAGAGAGCGAGAAGGCAGGAGCTAGGTACGGCGAGCGAAGATGAGCGAGTTGCCAGCTTTCCCCGACGCATGCGCAGTAGCTAAGAGGAGCTAAGCCACAATACTTCTTGATAACCATTACACGCTGAGCTTTGGAAAGATTTGTAGTGATTGCCAGCTGGGCCTGAAGCTGAGCAGGGGGAGAAAGAAGAGGAGGAGGAGAAAGAAGAGAACACAGGAGCAAGCGAAATAAAAAGTTAGGAAAAAGAAGATAGGTACATGGGAGGTAAGAAACACTACATACAAAAACAGGTAGTATGGGATAAGGGAGAAGATGAAGAGTGGGAGAAAAGAAGGATAGGAAGAAGAGGAAGAACAGAATACAGGTGCACACGAAGTAAAGTTAGGAAAAGGCGAAGTTGTGTAAGAGAAAAGGAACACTCGACTAGGAAAAAAAAACAATTGTACAAGTATGAGAGATGGTAGAGGATGGAAAAGGGGAAGAGATTGATTGGAATAAGTATGAAGAGAAATAAGAGAATACAGCAGAAAATAAAAAGATAGGAAATAGTGAAGTTACGTAGAAGGAAAGAAACAGCAGATAAAAAAAAAACAGGAATGGGAGATGGAAGAAAACGAGAAGAAGGAAAAGAAAAATAGGAATGAAGAGGAGAAGAGAAGGAAACGAAAGAGAGGAAAATACGAACTTGTGGGGAAGGACAACAAAACAAAAAAAAAGATGGAAGATGGAAGAAGACGGAGAGGAGGGAAGAAAGAATAGCAATGAAGAGAAGAGAAGAGAAGGAAACGGAGGAGAGGAGAAAACTAGGTACAGGAGGGTGGGGAGAAAGAGAACTTATGGCGTGTTCCCAGGAAAAGGAGGAAGAAGAGGAAGAGAAAAAGGTGAATGATGATGCTGAGGATGAAGAAGAATGGTGATAAGGAATGATGAGCCAGGGACGTTAAGGAGGAGGAGGAAGAGGAGGAGGAGGAGAAGGAGGAGGAAGAAAAAGATGAGGACGATGAAGAGGAATATATGAAAAAGAGGAAGAAAAGGAAGAAAAAGAATAGGAGAATAGCAAAAAAGAAGGATAAGAAGAGGAGAAGGAACAAGAAGAGACCAAAGAAGAAGAACAAGAAGAAGATGAAAAGGAGAAACGAGGAAAAATAGATAAAAAGGATAAAAAGTAAAATTTAAAGATTAAGAAAAAGAGGAAGAATAAAAGAAGAAAAGAAAATGACGAGGCAGAAGAAGAAAGAGAAAGAAAGAAAGAAAGAAAGAAAAAACGAATAAGATAAAAAGGACGAGCAGGAGGAATAGGAGGGGAAAAAAATGTCGTGGAGGAGAGATTGCAGGAGAGAGATAACAAGTCGGAGGAGGAGGAGGAGGAGGAGGCGGAGAAGTAAAACAAGACTGAGAATATTTTACAAGCCTGAGTCGTGAGGAGGAAAATGGCGTAACAAGTAAAGCTGCTTTCCTCTTCGTTCCTTGAAACTCTTAATTAAGCTTAAAATGAGCAGCCTCTTGTTCTGCCTCACAAAAACTCGTGAATATTCCCCCGCTCGTGTAACACACACACACACACACACACACACACACACACACACACACACACACACACACACACACACACACACACACTCCTTTTCTTCACACTTCCCCAAAAACTCTTTCTGAATCCACTTTTCCCTCCTCTCCTTCCCTTTCCCTTCCTTTTTTTTTCTTTTCCTTCTTCCCTCTTATTCTCACTCTCCTCCACGTCCTTCCTTCCCTTCTTTCTCCGTCTCCTCTTTTCCTTCATTCCCATTTTCACCCTCTCCCTTACACACACACACACACACACACACACACACACACACACACACACACACACACACACACACAGTTTCAGGTGCGAGTACGAAAAAGCAAGCCTTCAGATATTAATTACAAACGGAATTAAGTTTTGTTCGTAGATCTGATGCACGTAATTACTTAGCTTAGAAAAAAGAAAAAGAAAAGTAAAAGAAAAAAAGGACGAATAGGAGAAATTGAAGGGAAAAAAAGTTGTCGTTGGAGGAGAGACTGAAGGAGAGAGATAACAAGTAACTGCTTAGCTGACGTTGTTTTCGTTTTCCTTGATGATAGAAAACGTTATTCAGAAACCAGATCCAATGTTATTACTTTTGTGGCATTGTTTTCATCTCCCTTGATAATAGGAGACGTTGTTCAAACACTCAGTAACCAACGTACTACTTGAAACTAATCACAAGACACCTCTCCTCCCGAAATTGACCTCTCTTTAGGTCGCTCATTACTTTTGTCTTTGTGGGAACAGCGATTAGCGGGCTTTTTTTTAAATTTTTTTACGCCATTTTTTTTGCTGCCCTAGAGCTGTTTCTTTGGCTGTAAAAAAATAAAAAAACTATCCTGTTATAAAAAATACTTCTCCCTAGCCAGAGCTATGAATAATTACATGCCCAGGCTTTGCTTCATTAATATGTAATGAAACTAAATCAACATATCAAGCCACACCTGTGAACTGGAACACCTGAACATTAGCTCATATTTGCACCTGCCGTGTTATAATTATGCACTCCCCAGTCAGGCCTATGAATAATTACATGCCCACGGTTTGTCTAATTAATGGGTAATGAAACCAAATCAATATTGCAATGGACACCTGTGAATTGAAACACATGAACACATTTACACCTTCCTTTCATAATTATTCTCCTCCCTAGTCAAGTCTATGAACAATACCTTACTCCCGCTTTGCTTCATTAATGGGGATCGAAACTAAATCAATGTTGCAAGGAACACCTGTGAATTGAAAAACCTAAACACCTATTGGCACCTGCTTGTCATGATTATTTTCCTCCCTAGTCAAGCCTATGAACAATACCTTAATTCCGCTTTGCTTCATTAATGGGGAGCGAAACTAAATCAGCGTTGCAAGGAACACCTGTGAATTGAAAAACCTAAACACCTATTGGCACCTGCTTGTCATGATTATTTTCCTCCCTAGTCAAGTCTATGAATAATACCTTAGTTCCGCTTAGCTTCATTAATGGGGAGCGAAACTAAATCAACGTTGCAAGGGACACCTGTGAATTGAAAAACATAAACACCTATTGGCACCTGCTTGTCATGATTATTTTCCTCCCTAGTCAAGTCTATGAATAATACCGTAGTTCCGCTTAGCTTCATTAATGGGGAGCGAAACTAAATCAACGTTGCAAGGCACACCTGTAAATTGAAACACATGAACACATTCGCACCTGCCTGTTATGATTATTCTCCTCCCCAGTCAGACCTATGCATAATTACTTCTTTCCGCTTTGCTTCATTAATGGGGAGCAAAATTAAATCGACGTTGTAAGCCACACCTGTGAACCGAAACACCTGAACATTAGCTCATATTAGCATCTGCTCTGTCATGATTATTCTCTTCCCAGCCAGGCCTATGAATTATTACTTCCTTCCGCTTTGCTTCATTAATGGGGAACAGAACTAAATCAACGTTGCAAGGCACACCTCTGAATCAAACACACCTGAACATAACCACCTATCGCACCATGCAACACTCCAACTATCTGTACCATACTTACCTACTTAAACTTACTGTTTTCTTATTGCGTGGCGAAACTGTAGCAGCATCACAACTAACACCTGGAAACTGAGATACCTGGAAACATTAGCACCCGTATCATCCCTCTAATAGTCCAAGTAGGTTACCTGTGCTGGGTACGAAGGCAGGTAGACCTCACGCACCTGGGTACACGTAACAAGGTAACCACACTTCGGTAGGTATTCTTAGACGCTACAGACTCCCACTAAGAAAAAGAGCTAAAATGCGATTTCATGAGTGTTTTTTAGAGGTCTCTCCACCAAAATAAGTGCTAAAATGCGTTCTCATGAATGTTTTTAGAGTTCATAGTGCAGAAGCCTCGTCATACTGCCACCAGGGTCATAAAACTACCCATGAAAAGGTCCGTAACTCTAACGAAAGCCATGTCAAGTGTGTGTGCTTGAGCGACGAAATGTTTGATAATATGGCCCTATAGTCTGAAATATAGCGGTCCCTCAGTTCGCCTGTTTGTTGTGAAGCCTTTCGTGGAAGTTGCTGGTGTTCCCATGGGATGTTTTGTGATGCTGTGGATGATTATTCACGGTTTCTGCATCTTGAACGGAAAAAGCACCCGTGACAACCCGGTTAATCTTCTCAATGGCCTTGGGTAATAGTCGTGATGGGACCCCGATACGTTTAAGAATATGGATAATGGCCCTTTAAAAAATTCGTCGCTGTTATGAAATGGCACACACACACACACACACACACACACACACACACACACACACACACAGCGTTCACGAAATGGCGGCCACACACCCAGTTGCCACATTCCACTTGCTACAAAAATTAAAGTATTTTTATACTCACAAATAATAAACAAAGATTTTCTCTACTTTCTACTTACCACTATGACTTGATTGTTCGTTGCAGGCAGCGTAGGTTCCATGAAGAAGAAGAAAAAAAAAGCAGAGAAAGAAGTATAAAAAGGAGTAGTAGAAGAAGAGTTCAGCGGGGTTCCGTGAAGGAGGTGAAGCAGTGTCCCGGGCCGATGAAGCAGTGTTGGAGTGTTCTGAAGCGCCCCGCTCTATGGTCAGCCCCCCGGCGGTGATGTTCCCGGTGTCCTCCGCTAAGCATCAGTGACACGCTTCCATCTTCCACTGTGAGTGTGTGGTGTTGTATGCATCTGACATGGCCCTGGTGAGTGTTGCTTTTGTGTTTGTGTTTTGTGTTTGTGATCGGTAAGTTGTGTGTGTGTGTTGTTCTTGTGGACGTGATGTGGACGTGATGGCCATTTGTTATTTTTCCAAGTGGATTGAGGCTCGCCCTTTAAAATCGAAGGAAACCGTAGAAGTGGCTCGGTTCCTATACGAGGACATTATCTGTCGTCATGGATGTGTTGCCATACAGATCAATGACCAGGGCAGAGAGTTTGTGAACGCAGTCTCAGCAGAGCTCCACACGCTCGCAGGAACGACGCAAAGAATCACATCTGCTTTTCATCCTCAAGTAAGTATTTATCATAATATTATAATGATTATATTTGTTTGTTTGTGCTTATGCTCTCCTCTGTTTGAAAGCAATGCCCCTATTTTGGGATTTTTTGATCTTGTTGAAAAAAATACCTATATATTTTTCCAAGAAAAAAATTACCGATATGTTAATTTCAGGCCAATGGATTAGTCGAGCGCAGCAACCGAACAGTTCAAAATCTTCTCCTTCGAACTCTGAGTGATCGACGTGCAAATTGGAACAAATGTTTGCACGGCGTTTTATTTGCACTGAGGTAGGTAATATCAGGGTAAACCTGTGAGTTCTTGTCGAAACGTCTGTGTGTACTGTTATTAGTTTTTGAATTGCATTGTTTCTTTTTTTAGATCTACAGTCCAGGCCTCCACGAGGTTTTCACCATTCAAGATGTTATATGGCCGAGAACCTGTCCTTCCCATCGATGTGGACCACGAGTTCGCTGACTGCACCTCCGTTCCTGACGATCTTGAATTTGAGGAGTCTGACCCATGCTACACTCTCAAAACTCGAAATATTACAGGTATTTTTATTTTCATGCAAGAGAGAGTAGCTGTATACATATGCTATATATATTTTATATACAGGCTACACATGTATAGTATCTTTATCCATACATAATCTAATATTTATATACACTAATCGATAATAATATTATGTTACTATAAGAGTATTTTTATCTTACAGGATGTTGTTTTCAAGAAAGCTGATGCCAACATTGAGCGAGCTCAGGCAAAACAGCAATCTAATTTTGCAAAGAGGCGATACAAACAAAAGAATTTCATCGTGGGTGACAAGGTGTTGCGTTACAACCTCCGCAGATCCGACAGAAAAGGAGGCAAGCAAACCGATCCATGGGATGGTCCCCACGAGGTGGCTCAAGTTTGCGAGAAGGAGCTATACTATCTTATTGATTCATCCACGAAAGTCACCCTCAAGACGAAAGTGAACGGATGCAACCTGAGGCCCTTCTTCGAACCCACTCCAGAAGCTTTACCACCGACTCCTTCAATTACGTCATCTCCGCCATCTCCAAGTGTCCAAATAGTCGGGGTTCAGCAAAAGGAGATTACTTACAAGTTCTCTCCATTGACGGTTGCAACGCAGCGAGCAATCTGCAACAACTCCGGTGGACGTCTGGTATTCAAGAAAATATCACGTCCATCCGGAAAAAAAATAAGACTTTCAAAAACACCAACAAACCTCTTGCCGTTAAAGCCATTGCAGGTGACGGAAATTGTCCCTTTCGTGCATTGTCATATGCCATCACTGGAGAAGAGGACCAACACGACGTTGTCAGAAGTTTGATATGTGATTTCATTGCCAGCACAGAAAACATCAAACTTGAATCATTGCGTCAGAATAAAGTGTGGGGAACAACAACAGAGATGTTAGCAGCAGCCAACATGTTCCATGTGAATGTATGTGTGTGGGCAAAGTTCAGTTCTATGCACACATGTCATATACATAGGCCGAAATGCAGAGAAGTAGTAAACGAGTCAGTGTACCTCGACAATAAAGCAGGCAACCATTTTAATGTAGTTATTCGTGTGTAATGTGCACATGATTAGTGATTAACTTTTGGATAGGAGACAACATTAATGTACTGTAGTGTGATTACTGATTAGCTTTTGTATGGGAGTCAACATCAATAAATCTTTTTCATCCAATAATGTGAGTCATTTCAACCTGATGGGGAGTCATATGAAACCAATTCCAGTTGACTGGGGAGTGCTTTAAAACTAGTTTCAAAAGACTCCGGGAGTCATGTCGAGGGGGAGTATCCTGAAACGTCTACACCGGCGCGTGCCTCAGCAGGATGGTCGTGGCCCCGCGCGTTCGTCCCCAACAAATAGCGTAACCTTATTTCCCGCGGCCTGATACACTCTAGCCTACGTCTGTACCCTCCTCCACCTCCTCATTCTATTTCTCATGCTCCTCCTCTTCGTCTTCCTCCTCCTTTTCCTGCTCAGGGGTGTTCTCGAGGGTGTGTGGTGATGAATCGAGGGTTAATATTGCCGTTGTAAGGTTGTCTTCTAGTTCGAAAGTTTTTTTTTAATATTCTCTCTATTCCATTATATTTTGCCTGGATATATGGTAGGGTATACGGTATTCTCTAACCATTACAACTCTTCCCTCATCCTCCCTTTGGTTTAATGCATTGACAAGGTACTTCACGACATCCTCAAGCCATAGAAACCTTCCCCCTTATCCCATCGGTTTCACGTTGCCCTTGCCCAGGTATTTCAGTCCGCACAAGTAATCCATAAGTATGATGTAGTGATTTCCTAAGACTACATGACCCGCGCTTCATTAGTCGGGTATCTTGAGAGGATCTTTGGGGCTTTTCAAGGAACTCTCGATGGGGTCTTAATGATGCGTCTTCAGCTCAAGGCTTTCGTGTGTCCTTAGTCGCGTGTGTCAAGGTGATGGGCGCCTCTTCACCTCTCACACCTGACTGACAAGTGCGCAGGTTAATGATGTGTGATTACTGAGCTGTGGATTATTGATCATACGCACTTCTCACATTTAGGATTTACGCTTATTTGATGGGGCGTGTTTAATTTAATGTGTCAAAAAATGTAATTACTGAGCTGTGAAATAATGATCATACGCATTTCTCATCATTTGGATACACTTTAATTTTATCGGTTTTGTCTTATCTAGGTGCTCAAAAGTAGTAAATATAGGACAAAGGGACTATCCAAGGCGTCGATAAATGGCTGGAGGTCAAAAAGAGGTCAATAATATGTGATGCAAGGTCAATTTTTGAGGGTTGGAAGCTGGGACACGTTCAAGAAATAAGTAAAGTAAATCCAATGTATGTGTGTGGGGGGTGGAGGGGGTGCTGTGTGTGTGTGTGTGCATCAGGTTGAACGCAATAAATCGGAGAGGTAGCTAACGATCAGGCAGGTGAGGCTAGGTGAAGTTCAAGGGATGCGAGGGACCATTACCACTGCCTTGGTTTGGAGAGCAGTGTTTATGTGTTCTTTGGAGTTGCTGTCCCTCGAGTCTGTGGAGAGTAACATGTATCTTTTTTTTCTGTTCATGTTTGTTTTGAGGAGATTTCGCATGCAAGGATTAGTGGGGGAAAGATATGCTGTACAAGGCAATATTACTTTCTCTTTGAAGCTGTAGTATATATATTTTTTGTTTGCTGGAGATTGTGTCTTTCGAGTTAATTGAATATTTTCCATGTTTGTTTTTGAGTAACTTTTGTGCACTAGTATAAGAGGATGAAAGGATTTTTTTTTTTCTTATTTGTTGGAATAGGTAATCGTCAGTTGTTATATGAAGTTATTTTTACTGATATATTTAAGAGGAATATATAGGAAATTTAATTGCTCCTCCTCATCCTTATACTACTACTACTACTACTACTACTACTACTACTACTACTACTACTATCACCACTACCAATTTCACCTGTCCAGCCAGAAGCCGCCACCTGTTACCTCCCACACCACCACTATCAACACCACCACCTCCACCACCACCACCATCACTATTACTTCCACCACCACCTCCATTACTGCCACCATCACCTTGCAATATCACACACACACACACACACACACACACACACACACACACACACACACACACACACACACACACACTGATCCCTTGTTGCAGTTAGCAGAATCCCCCGAGGTTTGTCTGTCTGTCTGTCTGTCCCTCCGGTGGTCGTTCATGTCGTTAATCCCCACCTTTCCCCCACGCGAAACGACCCTTCAAACGACCGCTCATCGCTAGAGTATTTGTTGTTGTTGACTTTGATTGCGTTGTGAGATCCTCGCCAATTTGTTCGTATTTTTTTTTTCTTTTTTGTCTTATTGCGTTTTTTTTCTTGTTGTCTTGTTGTTAAGGTGTTGTAGTGATGTTATACTTGTCTTTTCTTTGTCTTCTTTCTCTTCCATTGCTCGAGTTTCATTCTTCTTAAGCCGCTAAACATCAATCATCTTCAGATCTTTCTTCTTCTCTTCTTTTTCCATCCCCTTTCTCTTCCTCCTCCTCCGCGTTATTTCTTCCCGTCATCCACCTCTTTCTCTGTTTTAGTAACCTCCTCCACAACCTTTTCTTCTTGGCCATCATACTAGTTATCTCTGTTCTTTTTTTATTCTTTGTTTCCACTTCTTATTTCTTTTCTCCTTCGTCTTCATCTCCTTTCGGAAGCCTCTCCCTCTCCCTAACTTCCTTGTCATGCTCAACTGGAAACTTCATATCTCATCTCTTACTAAATCAGCTTCCTCGAGGCTGGGCGTTCTGTACCGTCTCCGCCAGTTCTTCTCCTCCGCACAGTTGCTATCCATTTACAGGGGCCTTGTTCGCCCTCGTATGGAGTATGCATCTCATGTGTGAGGGGGTCCACTCACACAGCTCTCCTTGACAGAGTGGAGTCAAACGCTCTTCGTCTCACCAGCTCTCCTCCTCATACTGATAGTCTTCTACCTCTCAAATTCCGCCGCCACGTTGCCTCTCTTTCTATCTACTATCGATATTTTCATGCTGACTGCTCTTCTGAACTTGCTAACTGCATGCCTCCCCTCCTCCCGCGGCCCCGTTGCACACGACTTTCTACTCATGCTCATCCCTATACTGTCCAAACCCCTTATGCAAGAGTCAACCAGCATCTTCAGTCTTTCATCCCTCACGCTGGAGCATTGAATAGTGGGCTTTTTTTCTTTTTTTCTTTGCCCCTTTGAACTGTCTCCTTAGCTGTAAAAAAAAAAAAGCCAACTCACTACTTGCTATTCTCTCTTCCGACATATTGCAAATTATCTTCTCCTTTTTCTGCCTGGTTCTCCTCCTCCTCCTCCTCCTCTTCTTCCTCTATTCCACAAACTACTTTTACTAACACTTTAACCTCAAGACAACACCGTTTTCTCCCACCCTAACCTCAGCCTACCTCTATAACCTCATCCAGAAATACTCACTACATTCTCTTTCCTTGCTTTCCTCTTCTCCTCCTCCTCCTTCCAATCCACACTCTACCTTTCCTAATACTCAAACCTCAGCACCATTTCTTCGTACCCTAACCTCAACCCAACAATGTAACCTCCTAAAACAAGACCCACCTCGTTCTCCTTGGCTTTCCTTTTCCTTTTCTTCCTCCAAACACCTCTTCTGAACCTCAAGACACCACCTCCCACTCCCTTTAACCTCACTCGACCTCAATAACCTCCTACAACAAGGCACCACTACGTTCTCCTTGCCTTGTGTCTCCTCTTTCTCATCCACAAACTCCCTTTCATTTAACCCTCAAGACGCCACCTTCTACTTCCCTTTAATAACTTCCACCCACCTCTGTAACCTTCCCAAGACCCCAATATGTCCTCTTTACCTTTCCTCCCACGTTTCCCAAGCCTCCAGCCGTTTCCTTTCGCTCCCTTCCCTTCGTGACCTCACCCACCCACACACGCACGCACACGCTAAACGCTCGCTAATGACCGGGGTGCCTCGCCCTCGCTGCACCCCGGCCTGATGGTGATGACATAGCGTTGTTTATTACGTGTTCTGCTGAAGGTGTCTTGCTAGTGTGCCTCGTTTGGCGTATTGATTTTGTGCATTGATTTGTTAATTGAGTGTCGAGGCGGGTAGGGAAGGTAGTAATAGTTGGGGTTGCTGCTACTGTTGTTTTCTGATGTGGTATGGATAGTGTGTGATTGTGGTGATATAGTTGATTTTTTTTTTTTTTTTTTTTTTTTTAGGTTGAGAGAGATTGGAAGAAAGGGAGAAATGGGAAGGGAGAGAAGGAGGAGTGAGGGAAGGAAAAGAGAGAGGAGAAGGAAGAGGACTGAGTAGGTTGAGGAAAAGGTAGATATGGAAAGAAAAAAGAGAGAGAGAGAGAGAGATGGTCATATTTTTTTTTTTTTTTTAGCCACCTTCCACATTTGCCCACGACCCAACCCGACCTTTTTCCCTCTCGCTGCCTGTCTGTCTGTGTGTCGGTGTCTTTTTTCTCTTTATTTGTCTCTTGTCTCTACCGCCGCACGTGCGCACCCGCAAGCACAGGCAATAAAGACTAAAGCCCGCCATCAGGGTGAACCTATAACACACACACACACACACACACACAGTTGAGAGAAAAGAATGCAAATGAAACAAAGGTAGGCAGACAGACGGATACAGACAGGTAAAGAGCAACAGAAAACAGACAGACAGACAAGGAAAACGAAACAAGCAGACAAAATTGAAATCTGGGAAGCATACTCACGCTCGTTAGTCATTAAAAATAAAAATAAATTGAATGCGAATATGGAAGAGAAAATGGGGTGTGAATATGAGAGAGAGAGAGAGAGAGAGAGAGAGAGAGAGAGAGAGAGAGAGAGAGAGAGAGAGAGAGAGAGAGAGAGAAAACTGCATGACTAGAACAGAGAGAAACCTTGAAACTGAAGCACCTCACTTGGCCACGAAACAAGTAAGGCTTCATATGCGAGCTTCAGAGCCAAATAAAGCGGGTCTCTCTCTCTCTCTCTCTCTCTCTCTCTCTCTCTCTCTCTCTCTCTCAGTATCTTTTCGAGTGTTGCATATTTGTTTTGTTATTTTCTTTCATTTTCTTTCATTTTCTCTTGTCTTTCTCATTTGTATTATTTATCTTTTCTTTCATTTCGGGTTCTGTTCTCTTGTTTTTGCTTACCCCGTTGTTAATGATTCTCTCTCTCTCTCTCTCTCTCTCTCTCTCTCTCTCTCTCTCTCTCTCTCACCTGTATAATCCCTCCCAATCTTCGCACTTGCTATTTTCGTCCCTATCTCACACACACACACACACACACACACACACACACACACACACTGATAACAGAAAAGATCAACAGTTACCAATATCGTGGGCATTGCTGTAAGTCGGCTTGTTCATCCTCTCGTTTAAAACTAAACGCTAAACATTTTATGCGAGCGAGCGAGCGAATGATAGACTTCAAAGGGTGACCCACGTACGTAAAGCTACACCGAGCAACGCTACCAACACATATTAACAACGACGATAGCAATAATGAAAGCTACTTCAACGCCCGCGACAGTATTAGCGTTAGCATCGACATTAACAACAACAATAGTAACAACAGCAACAACAAGTACCGCATCTATTAAAACATTAGATTTTATTACACTCACAGGGATATCAACAACAATGACCTCATCAACAAACGTTAACACCACCACCACCACCAGCAACAATAACAACAACAACAACACTAACGACAATAATGACAACAAAATTATCTTTCGTAATAAACATGAAAATCGTCAAAATAAACAAAATAACCATAACAGTAACATTAAATACAACAACAGATCTGTACAACAACAACAACAACCACTGGTACAAAGATCCGTATAACAACAACAACATCAACAACAACAACCACTAGTACAACAACAGTATAATCAATTCATTACTCTCTATCTACAGCATAAAAACACACACACACACAATAACCATAACACTAAAATACAACATACTACATCCACAACAACAATAGGAACACCGTCAACACCACTAACAACAACAGCAACAACCACTACGACTTCATCAGCTGCATCACCTTCAACCATAACAAAAAGGAACATTGACTAGGAAAAATACCCACGCATTAATTATCTGAAGAGCCGGAGAAAATATCACCGCCAGCCTTATCAAGAAAAAATCCTCGGGGCTCTTACGAGATGAGGCAAATGAGATGAGCGGGACGAGATTAATGTTCAGGGGAGTCAGAACCTGTTGACGATGAATTAACTAACGGCGGCTACTAAATGATGCATGAAACTAAGAGTGTGGAGAAAGAAATGAGCGAAAAGTTACGGAAATAGATTGAAGTAGAAAGAGAAGAAATAAAACGAAACTTGAAAAATATGTACGTATACCAACCTTGGAAATGGATAACGCGTTGATATAAAAAGTATATAGAGGTGTAAAATTTATGTGAAAAAGCATCAGAGGAAAAATGTTACGGTAATAGATTAGAGTAGAGAGGGAAAAGTGCAACAAAACGTGAAAAAAAATATATGTACAAACCTAGGAAATAAAAACATGCATTGGTGTATAGAAAATAAATCTAGTGACATCAGAAAAGAAATACTTCGGAAATAGATCGAAGAAGAGAGAGAGAGAGAGAGAGAGAGAGAGAGAGAGAGAGAGAAGCTTGAAAAATAAAAAAAAGATGTATACACAAAACCGGGGAAAAAGAAATATGCGTTGATGTATATAGAAAAAAAGCATCTTAGGTGACATCTGAAGAACAAAGGTTACGAAAATAGATCGAAGAAAAGGGAAAAAAAGTGAAACGAATCTATGAGAAGAAAACATATATATAAACGAACCTGTAAAAAGAGACAAACATTGGTATAAAAAGCATCTCCTCAATTTTTACCTTCCACGACGCGAATAAACAAACAAAAGAGAGACAAATGAAACAAAGGGCGGCACATTATTTCTGACGAGTCTGTTAGCGAGAACCAAACGAAGCACTTGCGGAGACTGAACCCGCGGCTTCGAGGCTTCCATCAGGCTAATGAACCACAAGAACGAGACTCCGAGCACGGCTTTGGGATGGCGGTGAGGACGGGAAATGGAAAACTCTTACGCTTATACACGAGAAAGACAACGAAGAGAAGTAAAATAACGAGGAGAGGTAAAAATGGAATGGCAGGAAAACATTTGAAGATGAAAAGGAAAAGGAAAAGTTATAAAAAACGAAGAAAACGAAGTAGAAATAGAATCGCAGGGAAATTATTATTAAAGACGAAAAAGAAAACGAAGCAGAAAAACGAAGTAAACGAAATAAAAAATGAAAAGTAAAATAGAATCACACGTAAAAAATAACGAAAAAACTGCGACAGGCAACTGATTTTGTTAAACGTCGTGGTCTTTACAAACTATAATGTGGCTGATTTGTCTTTTTTTAACCGATTTAAGACGTAGAGAATTTTTCCTTTTATTATCGCGTATCCCTTTTCACGACTGAGTTGGTAATTTGTCCACTTGCCTTCTTGAAGATCCAACACTTTCACTAAATCCGTCCCTAAAGTTTCAAATATGTCAACTTATCTATCTCTTTGAAAATCCACCACTTCTTGCTAACATCCCCAAAGTTTATAATATGTCCACTTACCTCCTTGAAAATCCAACACTCCCAACTAAATCCGTCACTAAAGTTTGTAATATGTCAACTTATCTATCTCTTTGAAAATCCAACACTTTTAACTAACTCCGTTCCCCCGAAAAGGAATTAAAAAGCCAAACTAGTCACATAACATAACACATACTAGTACCACGTCGACTTAACACTGTAGAAATACAACACTCTTAAGTCCGACCCAAACTGACAACATAAACCTAAGCGTGTTTGCAAGCTGAGTGCTGATTGGGTACTGCTATGGCTTCCAAGTTTTCTTTAACCTCTGTTTGTGTTTATCTCACGCAGCACTTTCTGCTAATCTGCACTGTGCTTACGAACACGCTTAGGTTACGTTGTCAGCTTGGGTCAGACTATAACACTTCTATCTCCGTCCCAAAAGTAAAATTATGAAGCCAAACTACCCTCGTAACTTAATACACACACTAATACGAGGTTTAAAGAATCAGGCCTAGATATAATTGCCTCTCCGTGCCTTTTTCCGGCGTGGTAATTTGCTGCGTGTGTTTAATGTTAAGAATTAGGTGTTCGCATTTATTTTTTCCCGTCCGGCGAGCTGAAGTTGGTCAAATAGTGATAGCCACACATGAGGGCGACGCAGACACGGGATTATCGTTCACGTTTCCTGTTTGCTTTCATCGGGAGAGCAAATACTAGGCTTGTTTTCGATCACTCCGGGTTAATTGGATGAAGTGGAGTATTGCTATTATCATTGTCATTATTATTATTATTATTATTATTATTATTATTATTATTATTATTATTATTATTATTATTATTATTATCGATGTAGTTGTAGAAGAAGTAGTAATTGTAGTAGTAGTGGTAGGAGTAATAACATTATCATTATTACAGTTTATTGTTTTTGTTTTTTATAGATTTCAAACGTGGCTATTTATTTTTATTTACCTTTTTTTCCGCATCACTGAGTCAAAACGAGAACTTTTAGGCACAAAGTTTAAATGAAAGATCAATGATTAAAGTAAATAAGTAAAATTGAATAAAAACTACTATAGAAAACATGAATAGATGGCTAGATAGACAGAGAGAGAGAGAGAGAGAGAGAGAGAGAGAGAGAGAGAGAGAGAAATAGGTAACCATTGAGAAACTGAGACACGACAACAAAACTGGAGTGTTCAATATATATTTTTATGGGATCATCTATCGAGAAGAATGGCTCTCTCTCTCTCTCTCTCTCTCTCTCTCTCTCTCTCTCTCTCTCGTTCTGGTAACCGAACACAACAAGACCGTTTCCCCAACACTTCATTGAACGAGAATACAATTTTTTTCCCTCGACCCACGCCCCCGGGAACCGATTTTCATTTTTTTTTTTTTTTTAGTCCCCTGAGAATAACGTTTTGTGAGGAATTCTTTATACTTCTCTAAGGACAAAAACACGTGCAGGATACAGGTAGATACATGGCTTTAAAATTACTGATATTCTGTTTGTTTGTTTATTTTAGTGCAGGGCATTTGTTGGGTTTCCTGTTTGAAATGGAGAATCTACTTTTTCAATTTACGTGTTATCAGTATTAGTGTTAGTTTTTGTATTAGTATTAGTGTTAGTATTGGTATTAGCGTTGGTATTAGTATTAGCGTAATCTTCAGACACATGATAGCCAACACCTTATGGTATAAATCAACAAAGAATGACCTCACTTTGTTGTATAGAAAGTCTCGTTCGTAAGGAAGCATATACTAATTTCCTGATTCAAGACCTATAGTAACTGTTTGGGGTTTTGTTAGGTTAGGTTGAATAATTTTATGGATAATGAAGTTTGTTGTGGTTAGATTCACAGGAGCTGCCTTGCATAGATCTACTGGCCTCTTGCAGACTCCTTATGTTCTTATGTTCTTATGTTATTAGTGTATTAGTGTCATCATCATTTTCACCATCAAGGAAAAAAAATAGACCTAAAACGACCCTCCAGAACGAAGAATGAGCATGATAAAATTAATAAAAGGCAGTGACAGTAGAGTAAAAAGTATAAAAAGAAAAAAAAGTAAGTGAGGGAACAAAAATGAAGACAAGTCATAATTTGTAATGAGGACAAGAAAAACAATCATCCGTCGTAGCAAGAAAGCTGCTTTGTCTCATCTGAGGAAGAACGTACCAAGAAATATTATGAAGCGTTGGAATTCATTATGAAAAAGAAATAGCAGTGCACGGACGGTATGTTGCACTGCGAGTAAGTAGAAAAAAAATAATGGGATGGAAAATACAACAGTGCCATAAAAAAACACACAACGTTTAATTATTTGAATCTCTCCCTTCCCCTATCCACCAGTCCCATTACCAACCCATCCCCTATCCACCAGTCCCATTACCAACCCTTCCCCTATCCACCAGTACCATTACCAACCCTTCCTCTATCCACCAGTCACATTACTAATCCTTCCCCTATCCACCAGTCCCATTACCAACCCTTCCCCTATACACCAGTCCCATTACCAGTCCTTCCCCTATTCGCCAGTCCCATTACCAATCCTTCCCCTATCCACCAGTCCCATTAGCAATCCTTCCCCTTTCCACCAGTCCTATTACCAATCCTTCCCCTCTCCACCAGTCCCATTACCAACCCTTCCCCTATCCACCAGTCCCATTACTAATCCTTCCCCTATCCACCAGTCCCATTACCAACCCTTCCCCTATCCACCAGTCCCATTACTAACCCTTCCTCTCTCTCTATTTATTTATTTTTACATGGTCGGTTTTCTTTTTATTGTTTATTGAAGTGAGGAAAATAGAAACGCGAGGAAATAGGAATAAATATGAACTTGGATAAATAAAAGAATATATAACGGGAAAATAATTTGCGTCTATTCACATTATACACGCGCTCTGATTTTGTTATGGTTTACTGAGCTGAGGAATATGGAAACACGAACACAAACAATAAATGGAAAAGTAAATAGATAAATGAAATCACAAATAAAGATATGAAGAACAACATAATTCGGACCTCTCTACTTATATTCAACACTTGCTCAGATTTATTTTTGGTAGTTTAGCGAAATGTGGAAAATGGAAATACGGACACAGACAAAAAAATGGTAAAAAAAAATAAAACAAATAATAGGTAAATAAATAAAAAAAAACTAATTCACACACTCGGATTTTTCAGGGTATTTTGAAAAGAGGAAAATGAAAATACTAAAAAAAAAAGAAATAAACATATAAGCTAACGAGTAGGTATTTACAACACACAATAATAATAATGCTGTTAATTAAATACATTCCCATCTTACATAACCAGCCCAAGGTTCAACAAATATAACCTTATGTAACCGCGACTACCACCAGGCGTATACGTGAATAACACATAAGCGTTCATAAAAGAGGTAGCTGGATGAAAATTAGAATAAATAATGTATACACACGACCACTTCAAGACCCACCAAAGTTTACATAAGGAGATGATAGTCGGTGCTCGAGAGATCTAGAGGTTAACTTTATTTCACATTCCCAGAAAAACTCGACTCATGAGGGTTCTTGAGAGCGATGTGAAGAGAGAGAGAAAGAGTGAAAGAATGTGTGAGAGAAAGAAAATGTGAGAGTGTGTGAGAGAATTAGAGAGACTGAGAGAGCGATGCTGAGAGAGTGAGAGTGGAAGAATGTGTGAGAGAAAGAAAGAGAATGTGTGTGTGTGTGAGAGAGAGAGAGAGAGAGAGAGAGAGAGAGAGAGAGAGAGAGAGAGAATGTAAATGACTTAATACATAGAGCGGAACAAAGAAACTAAAAAGAATACTGAGGAAGACAAATGAAAGGTCCAGAAAGAGAGAAAAAGAGATATAAAGAAAACAGAGAAACGAAAGAGAGAGAGAGAGAGAGAGAGAGAGAGAGAGAGAGAGAGAGAGAGAGAGAGAGAGAGAGAGAGAGAGTGAGATAGAGAGACAGATAGATAGTGTAAGAGAGAAACAAACAGACAAACAACAAGTAAACATAACCTCATACTAATTGGAAAAGGAGAGGTAGAAACAGAATCGATGGAACTTCTCTCAAACTTCAGTACAACAAGGGAGTGAAAGAAAGGGAGGAAAAAATAAAGGGGAAGTAGGGGAAAAAAAGAGGAAATTAAGAAGGGAGAAGGTAAGGAGGAGAATTTTCCCAAGAGGAGTGTTTTAAGAGGAAAAACTTGTCTCCCTCTAACACTTTCCCTTCTCTTTTTTTCCCCTCTTTCCTCCTCCTCCTCCTCCTCCACGCACACACACACACACACACACACACACACACACACACACACACACACACACACACACATACACACACACGCGAGGGATCCATTATTCTTTTAGCCTTGTTATACTTACTTAATTTTGTCAATATCTCCTCCTCCTCCTCCTCCTCCTCCTCCTCCTCCTCCTCCTCCTCCTCCTCCTCCTCCTCCTCGTCCTCTTGCTCCTCCTCCTCCTCCTCCTCCTCCTCCTCCTTCACTTTGTTCTCTTCTTTCATATCTTCCGTCGTCTCCTCCTTCTCCAATTTCTAATACTGTTACTTGTCTTTTTCCTCTTCTTCCTCCTTTTCCTTTTCTCTTCTTATTTCTAACTCTTCCTCCTCCTCTTCTCCTCCTCTTTACCTGTGTTTTATCGTGTTTATCATTACCTTTAATCTCACTCTACACACACACACACACACACACACACACACACACACACACACACACACACACACACGTGATAAATGTAATATAAACAGCTCTTTTATCACTTTTGTATCACACGTAGCGGAAGTAAACGCCCTCCACACACACCTATGGAAAAACATTACACACTCTCTCTCTCTCTCTCTCTCTCTCTCTCTCTCTCTCTCTCTCTCTCTCTCTCTCTCTCTCTCTCTCTCTCTCTCTCACGTTATGTAATTTCTTTTTCATTAGTTTTACGTTTCCTTTTTTTTTTTTCATTTAAGTTCGGCTCGGAATATTACCTCGACTACTTTTTACTTCATTATAGGTCCTTATTTAATTTCTCATTTATCTCTCTTTCGAAGTAAGAATGTCCCGCTCTAAACTCCGGAGGTCACAAAAAACAAGAGAAAAAAGAGGAAGATGTTGAGATAATTAAAAGCCGCCCCAAAAGACGAAAGCCAAGAAGCAAAAGTAACTTGAGAAAATATAATATGAAATGTGGGCGTGAGGTCAATTATTTTTTCCATTCTTCCTCTCTGTGTGTGTGTGTGTGTGTGTGTGTGTGTGTGTGTGTGTGTGTGTGTGTGTGTGTGTGTGTGTGTGTGTGTGTATTTTCAATAGGAATCGGAAAGAAGAAGAAAATATTTATATAAGCCATAATGTTTGTTTTCTATGTTTCATTTTCAACGGAAAAAAAAAGAAAATAGCATTGGAAGGAGGAAGAGAAGGTGGAGGAGGAAGAGGAGGTAGGATTGGGAAAAAGCGTAATTCATAAGTAAGTGTTCCGTATATCATCTAAATTATATCATGTAGTCTTATTTCATCTAAGAGAGTAGATCTATGAATACTCTCCCTCTCTCTCTCACTCTCAAACTGACTCCCTCTCTCACTCTCACTCACTCCCTCTTTCTCTCTCACTCTCAATCCCACTCGCACACCCTCACTCTCCCACTCCCTCTCCCTCTTCCTCTCTCCCTTGGGTTATCTCTGGTTCCAAAAGAGTAGGCAGCGCTGGACCTAAGTTACCCCGCCTTACAAAAACCAGGACCAGGGTAAGAATCGAGAAAATTAGGCAGTTGGCATAACCATTTCTCACCCAGTAAATGGAAATCAATGTATCGGGGACAGAGAGAGAGAGAGAGAGAGAGAGAGAGAGAGAGAGAGAGAGAGAGAGAGAGAGATTATGTAAAGTGAGAAAAAAAAAACATTACATGACAAATGAGAGATTGTTAGATAGATAGATGGAGAGAGAGAGAGAGAGAGAGAGAGAGAGAGAGAGAGAGAGAGAGAGAGAGAGAGAGAGAGAGAGAGAGAGAGAGAGAGAGAAAGAAGAGAGAGGAAAATAATAATAAGGATAATAATAATAATAATAATAATAATAATAATAATAATAATAATAATAATAATAATAACAATAATAATAATGATAAACGATACAAAGCACTTTAATATTTCTTTGTTTGTACACTGAAAGGAAAAGAAAAAGGAGGTGGTTAATCCTTTTAGACTCTAATGAAGGTTCTGTGATAATGTTGTAATCAGAACAGACACGCTAGACTTCCCTTCTCTTCACTTTCCATCCCTTCCCTTCTCTTCCCTTTCCATCCTTTCCCTGACTTTCACTTTCCATCCCTTCCCTTCTCTTCCCTTTCCATCCTTTCCCTGCCCTTCACTTCCCATCCCTTCCCTTCTCTTTCCTTTCCATCCTTTCCCTGCCCTTCTCTTTCCCTCCCTTCTCTTCTCTTCTTTTCATTTCCCTTCCCTATCCATCCCTTCCCTTCCCTTCCTTTCCCTGCTCTTCCCTTTCCCTCCCTTCCATTCTCTTCTTTTCATTTCCCTTCCCTTTCCATCCTTTCCCTTACCTTTCCATCCCTTCCCTTTTCTTCCCTTCCCTTCCTTTCCCTGCTCTTCCCTTCTCCTCCCTTCCCTTTCCTTTCCATCCCTTCCCTTCCCCTCCCTTCCCTTCCCTCCCCTTCCCTTACTTTCCCTTATTTTCCCATCCCTTCTTTTCTCTCTATCTATCTTCCAATGGAGTGTTAGAAAAAGTAAATATACGTAAAATAATTAAAACCCGGAGCAGACAAAGAACCAGGAAGAAAAGGAGAAAGTAATGAGAGAGAGAGAGAGAGAGAGAGAGAGAGAGAGAGAGAGAGAGAGAGAGAGAGAGAGAGAGAGAGAGAGAGAGAGAGAGAGAGAGAGAGAGAGAGAGAGATGAATATTTAAAGCGTCTTAAAGGAAATATCTTGCTAAGTTATCTCACTGTAGGAAATGGGAAGTTTTGATGCCGGGATGACGGGAGATAATTTATGGGACACTCTCTCTCTCTCTCTCTCTCTCTCTCTCTCTCTCAAAAAGATAAAGGAAATGTGATGCATTTTTATATAACTTGAATTAATAATCTTCGTTTTCTCTCCGTTTCTTTCTCTCTCGGATTTCTCTTCTATTTCAATTATTCTTTTATGTCTTATTTTTTTTTTTTTTTTACCGCATTAATTCTTTTCTTGTTATATACCTTTTATTTATTTTCTTCCCTGTAATGGATTATTTAGTTTTTTTTTTTTTTTTTTACATTAGTCTGATTCTTATTCGTATTTTAGCATTTTTTATTTTCTTTTATATTTTGTTATGCATTATTTTGGGGTTCTTATCTTAGTTCTTTGTGGTTTTCTAATGTAAGTATATTTTGTTTATTAATTCCGCCTGTTTCTTATTCGTATTCTTTTAAATCCTCTGTTTATATATATATATATATATATATATATATATATATATATATATATATATATATATATATATATATATATATATATATATATATATATATATATTTTTTTTTTTTTTTTTTTTTTTACCAGTGTTTCCTTTTTTGTCTATTTTTTTGTAGTTTTTCATAATGTTTTTTTATATATTTATTTCGTCTATTTCTTATCCATATTCTTCTTGTTCTTGTTCTACTTTTGCGTCTCGTCTGCATACTCCACCTTTTCCCCTTCTCATTATCATTCAACGCCTCTACCTCCTCTTCCTCTTCCTTATCGGCAACAACCTTCTCCTCCTCCCCCTCCTCCTTCTTATCATCATCATCCTTCTCTTCCTTCGCCTTCCTTGCAAAAGTTGGTGAGTCTTGGATGATACACGCTTTGGAAGGGAAGAAGAGGAGGCACTGAGGGGGAAAGGAGGAAAATTAGGAGGAGGAGGAGGAGGTGGAAGAGGAGGAGGAGGAGAAAATCTTTGTACCTTTAGACTGACCTTCATGAAAAAAGCATAGAACTTTCTGCTTCTGATTTTTCCTCCTCACTTGCTTCCTCCTCCTCCTCCTTCTCCTCCTTCTCATCTTCTTCATCCTCCTCCACCTTCTAAAGAGTCGAGTTCTACATTGATAGTCGCAATTTTTTCTCTTTCCTTTTCATTCCTTGCCATGATTTTTTCGTTATGAGAGAGAGAGAAAGAGAGAGAGAGAGAGAGAGAGAGAGAGAGAGAGAGAGAGAGAGAGAGAGAGAGAGAGAGAGAGAGAGAGAGAGAGAGAGAGAGAGAGAGAGTGTACAGTGGCTCGCTAGTAAAGTAATACCAACGTTGAGAGCGGGAACGTCTGAATAACGACTCAAACGACTGTAAATCTACGTTGGAAAAGAGATAGAAAGGAGTAATGTACCTTAAATTCAGTGACATCAACCTCCCAATACTAGTTAGGCCCAAACTTAAATAATAACTAGAAATAACGGTGTCCCAATCCAAGCGAGGCAACTCAATACAGATTTCAGCAATTAGTTTCTATTTTTCAAGGCGAGTTATCCGCCACTGCAACAACATTCCTGCAAAAGTGGTGCAGTTCAAAATCGACCAGTTTCATTCATATACTCCTGGCCGCTGCGACAGGAAGTAGAGCAAGTGCCTTAATCTGTTTTGCAAGTCAGTGATGTGGCTGATTTGAATAGCTTAAGCGCGCTGCCTCGATACAAGCCAACAGGTGTTTTATGTTGCTTAGTTATCCATGTTTTGATATTTCAGTCCTCCTCGTCATCCTTTTCTCGTCCTCTTCGTTCTCTTATTCCTCGTCCTCCTCGTCCTCTTTCTTCACCTTTTCTTTCTCCTCCTTCTCTTTCTCCTCCTTCTCTTTCTCCTCCTTCTCTTTCTCCTCCTTGTCCTTGTCCTTGTCCTTCTGCTTCTCCTCTCCCTCCTCCACCTCCTTCTCCTTCTCAACCCCCTCACTACCATCTCCTCTTCCTCCTCCTCCTCCTCCTCCGTCACTACCAACTCCTCTTCTTCCTCTTCCTCCTCGTCCTCCTCCTGGCATGGCAAAATGATGTTTAACGAGAGGGGTGAAAAAATGAAAATGTGTATAATGATCCAGGATGTTAAGGGCGCCCATAACCATTAACCGACCGCCACCATCACCGCCGCCATGATGGTTCCGACAAGTTATTTTTTTCATTTTCAATTTTGAGTTTTTTTTTTAGGGTCGTTTTGGGATCATGTTTTTTCGGTTTAGTGTTGTTGTTGTTGTTAGTACTGTTGTTGTTTCGTTCGTGTTATGTCTTTGTTTCCTCTTTATTTGTTTTTTTCTCTTATTTTTTGGTCTCGAGAATCATTTTTGGGCCATGTATTTTCTTTCTTTCCTCCTCCTCGTCGTCGTCGTCGTCGTTGTTGTTGTTTTTGTTGTTGTTCTTGTTGCGGTTGTTTCATGTCGTCGCTACCTCCTTTTTTTAATTTTTTAACTTAGGATCATTTTTGGGTCAGGTTTTTCGTCTTTCTTTTCTTTCCTGTTGTTGTTGTTGGGTTCGTTTCATGTCTTCGTTAATCTCCTTCATCTCATTCCTTTAATTCTCCTTCCTTCTTTCTCTTTCATTTTCTTCTTTGTTTTATTTTATCATTTCTCCTTTTCCCTATCTTCGTCCCTTCTGCGGTTTCTCCTTTTCCTTCAGACTTCTTCTCCCTCTTTCCTCCTTCATTGCATCATCTTCCGCACAATATTCCCCCTCATCATCATCATCATCATCTCTTCCTCCTCCTCCTCCTCCTCTGATTCCCTCGCGTCCTTGATATCTCTTCGCATTCATATCTAAATTTAGTTCTTCATTTCGGTAAGAGAGAGAGAGAGAGAGAGAGAGAGAGAGAGAGAGAGAGAGAGAGAGAGAGAGAGAGAGAGAGAGAGAAAACCTGCACTCAAATTAGCAAGAATGGGTGTATTATGATAAGGACACACACACACACACACACACACACACACACACACACACACACACACACACACACACACACACACACACACACACACACACACACACACACACACACACACACACACACACACACACACACACACACACACACAGACACGTCACCTACCCATCTATATATCTGTCTATCTGTCTATCTATCTATCTAACACATTTTTTTATAACAGACTCAATCGCTCCGCATATTAACCGTTCAAAAAGGTGCTATATTATTTGCCTGTATTAAGTAAAGGTGTACTTTTGTAAGCTTCACCTGATATTGATCCCCGAGGTAATTGTGTGCTCGAGAGAGAGAGAGAGAGAGAGAGAGAGAGAGAGAGAGAGAGAGAGAGAGAGAGAGAGAGAGAGAGAGAGATTAAAAACTTGCAAAGGAATAGAAAGAATTAAATAGGTATAGAAAAGAGAATGTGAGAGAGTGGAATAAATATGAGAGAGAGAGAGAGAGAGAGAGAGAGAGAGAGAGAGAGAGAGAGAGAGAGAGAGAGAGAGAGAGAGAGAGAGAGAGAGAGAGAATGCAGTATGTATCTCCTCTTCATAACTGACATCCCCTGACAAAAAAAAAAATAGAAAAACATAATAAACCGATTAAAACAAATAATAATCTAAGCTCTCTCTTCAATTTTTACTACGTTTTCCATTAACAAAATAAGCTTACAACTCGTCGTAATGCAAAATAACGTGTTGTTTGAATTATAATATCAATGAAAAGTGCACCGCAAACAACGACATCAATAACAATAAGAATAATAAGAATAAGAATTTGAATATGAATAAGAATAATGGACCTAATGTGTAAGGAAGCGAAGGACAGGTACAAGACGCGTTTATTCTCAAAGGACAAGTTTCGCTGCACTGCTTCATAACATCCCTTGAGGAGACAGAGCAGAGAAACTAACTTCAAAGAAACTCCTTATTACATACGTCCATGCTTCCTTTCGGTTCTCTTCCAACGACAACACCAACAATAATAATAACACCAACAATAAACGTAATAATAATGATGACAACACTGACAACGATAATAATAGTGATAACAACAGGAATATTAGCATATGTAGTGGACGCCTGGCCTTCCAGCTGACTAGGCTCCAAAGAGGCTTAACTACAACATTTCCGCATCGTCCTCACTGTTATTTCCTGCTTCCGAGAATTGCAATATACAGATGAATTACGAAGAGCAGAAAGACGTTTAAGTAGATTCACGAAGTCATAAAGAGGTGGACAAAATACAAATGAGAAAGTATACAAAGAAGACACAGAGACACAAAGAAAGTATGAAAAGAAACGAATAAATGAAGATGAAATGACTAAAAAAAAAATATCGAAAGAGAGAGAGAGAGAGAGAGAGAGAGAGAGAGAGAGAGAGAGAGAGAGAGAGAGAGAGAGAGACGTATGAGTCACTTCTCGAACTAATAAAGAGGTCAACAAAATAAAAATGACAAGGGATGCAAAAAAGACACCAAGAGACAAAGAAAGTATGCAAAAAGACTAGAAAAACTAATATGAAATGACTGTTAAGAAGAGAAGAAGAGAATGGTATTTGGTATTTGAGAGAGAAGAAAAATGAATTGAAATGCGTTGACAGAGAAAATTAAAAGGGAAAAGAAAGACGAAGTAAAAAGTAAAGAGACCGCTGAGTTAATGAATGGTGCAGAAAAATAATGGATGAAAGTGAAAAGGAGAACACGAGAATAATGAAGAAGAGGAGAATAATAAGTACACACACAAAAAAAGCTGCAGATAGAAATAAAAAAAATAAAAATAAAAAGGAGAAGAAGAAAATAATGAATAAAAAGAAGGATGATGAATACAACCCCCCCCCAAAAAAAAAAAAAATACTGCACATGATTAGCCTGCGTTCACATTACGACAAAAAAGCCAGTCCTTGTTTCTAATTCTTAAGCACTTTACGTTCGTGGAAACTGAGTACGGGCTTCTTAATTACACACACACAAAAAAACGAAAATAACAAACTTCTTTTCTATTTATACTTCAACTATAAAAAAGCAACAAGTTCCTTCTTTTTATAAATACGATGAAAACAACAACTATATACGATTTTATTTCTTTTTCAAGTTTATCGACAAAAATAGCAACCACTTTTTTTCTCTTTTTAAAACGACAAAAAATCCCAAATATTTCTTTCTTTTTAAAAATCAACAACAAAATTCGACAACTATTTCCTATTTCTTTCTTTTTAATATTCAGTAATTAAAAGCAACTATTTCTTTCTCTTTAAAATTCAGTGACATAAAAATAACAACTATATCTTCTATATAAAACTCAGTTGTACCAAAAAGCTATTCCTTTCTTTTTAAAACTCTTCAAAAATAACACTTTCTTTCTATTTAACATTTATCGACAAACTAAAAATGCGTGGGAATAAGAAAAGAGCAAGAATACTTACAGCACCAAACACCAGTAACTTAGCCTCAGCACCAGTTAGTAACCCCGAAGAAATGACGGACACGATGGAATAAACAGTAACGCTTCGTAAAGTGTAAACCATCCCTCGCCGCCCCTCGCCCCGCCGCATACAGCCCGCCCCTCACTGCCGGGTGTTTAGAATTAATTAATATTTTGTCGTCATGGGGGCCGCGTGCATTATTCAAGGCGATGAGTTACTGAACGGATCAACATTGTAACCGTGTGCGAGGGACGCTCAATAGGGTAGTGCTGTTACGCTTTCCTACGAACTTCTGCCATTTCCACCTACTATTACTACTACTACTACTACTACTGCAACCACCTCTTCACTACCATCACACAACATACTTTAGTAATATAATGTTGAGAGCCTCTTTTCACATGCATGTTTTTTTTTTTTTTTTAATTGTTTTTCTACTTGCATAGCGACGAGGTGCTTGTGTTATACTTTTCTTAACTGACCCTTCATAATGTTTGTGTAATACGTTTGCTATGTTTATGGCGACAATAACAATCCATAATATAGTGAGTTTAGTTGATACCTGTTTATAAATATTCTTTTTTTTATTTATTTAGGTTTTTTTATAACTTGGGGGTATTCCTAGAAGTTTATTTTCCTTTTAGTCTTTTTTTTGTTGTTTAAAATCAGACGCTTCATAATATTCTCGTGATTAATTCAATATGCACAAAAAAGACAAATAATAATCCATAATAGGAAGAGTTTAATCTAGTCTTGGTTGTATATATTTCTGAAGTCTGATTTTTCTCTTCAGTTTATTCAATTTATATCTTTAGTAGTTTAAATAGGTCAGTAGGTCAGTCTGCACACGTGTCTTTATATTATTTATTTTTTTTAAACCCTGGACAAAGTTGCTTAAAATTTCGCTATTGAACGCGCGCACGTGAGGCGGCCGGGGAATTTTAACAACGAGGGTTTGGGCTCCTGATCGTGGGCAGCAGCAGGTGCGTCGCCGAGGGAATGCTAACGAGGCGACCAGATTTATCGCGCTGGCCGGGACCTTGAACGCGGAGGTGTGTCTTGCTGGTTATTGTTGGTGGTGGTCTTTTTGTTGTTGTTGCTGGTGGTGGTGGTGGTGGTAGTAGTGATGTTGTTGTTATTATTGTTGTTATTATTATTATTATTATTATTATTATTATTATTATTATTATTATTATTATTATTATTATTATTATTATTATTATTATTATTATTATTATTATTATTATTATTGCTGCACGTTGTAACTAGTTTAAACGTAGATAGATAATAGAAAGGTGATTAGATACATAGATAGGTAGACAGATAGATAGACATATAGATAGATAGATAGATAGATAGTTAGATTGGCGTACTGCGTAATAGATTGCTACACAGATACGTATTGAAAAATGGCTTAGTTGAAATGCGTTATATATGCTTCACTTCAATTCATCATTACTTGACAATAGATTAATTTGCCATAAATCATTTTACTCGCATCCTGTGTCCTGACTTCAAAAAGCTTCAGAGAATTTAACTGTTTTACTAATGTCATCGCTATTATTACCATTATTATTCCGCAATACTGATAATAGCCGATTCACCCTAAGTGCCATAAGCTTTATTAACCTGATCCCTCATTACGCAGGCATGTGTAGATTATCATTAGCGTTCTCACCTGTAATTTAAAAGCATCACCGTACAGGATTGATTTGCTAACAGTCCATCACCTACCTGTTAACTTATTAGCTGCTGTTTTGTCTATTATATTATTTCTTCCTTACTTCCCTGTCACTTTCTTTTATTTTATCCATCTTACCCATATATGGTCTTCAATGGGCATCTATTTGGGTCCATAGCATTTTTTTTCCATTATTTTCCACTGTTTCTCCACTAATGCCCTTTCATGGATCTTAACAACAGGTACAAGAACAACAGCAATAACAACAACAACGACAACAGCAACACAAACAACAACAAAACTTATAATAACAATACAAGTCATGATAATCAAACATTCCACATAAGATCACTCTGGAAAAAATAATATATCCGACTTACACAACTGAGCCAACGTTATTTATATTTTGCGGGATTCATTAAACATATACATGATGATAATTACACGTCGGTTTCCTCGTCTCCCAGAACTTGCAATAGATCAAGGCTCGGAACTGGCTGACAGATATTGACAACGTGGCTCTTCCGATACTGTCAACCCATGATTTATTAGTTTACTTCCCTCGTTTGTTTGAGACGCACTATTATCTACCTTCCTTACTCTTCATCTCATCCATTTATCGCTCACGGTCACAGGGAAGGAAGGACGACTGACTGATCTCACTCCTTTATGAATGATTGCCGAGTATAGATGCAAAGGGTCGGTTGCATAAAGAGCGAGTGAAAGCATGAAACAGATAATTGATGGAAGGGAGGGAAATGATAAGCAGTGAAGGATTAAAGTGTTGGAAGTGGGGAGAAAAGGACTGAAACGTGGCTAATTGAAATGATAGAAAGTGACGTTATGAAAGGGAAAGGTAATACTGGTGGTGGGGATGGAGAGGCTTGATAGGGAGTGACAGAAATAAAGAGAATGGAAGTGGAGATAGGAAGACGAAGGAAGCAAAGGAAGCAGGAGTGATAAACAGAGGCATAGAAGAGAACGGCAGGAAACGAAGAGGTATATTAATATAAATGGATGCAAAGATGAAGGAAATGGGGAAAAAACGAAGGAGACAGAAGAAACAGAAGAGATAAACAAGAATATTGAGGAGAAGCACAGAAAACGAAAAAGCAGTGATTGAAAGGAACAGAAGGATAGACAAAGATAAAGGAAGTGGAGAAAAGAAGGAAGACAAAATGAACAAAAGACAACCGAATAGATAAAGAGATATATATAAGCACAGATAACGAAGGGATACGTAGAGATAGACAAAGATAAACGAAGTGGAGAAAGGAAGGATGACAAAGTGAACGAAAGATAACAGAATAAGTGAACAGAGATAATTAGAAGCACATATAACATGGGACGGCAGAGAGGTAGACCAACACAGGAAATAATAAATAGCAAGACAAAGTGGACGAACGTAACAGAAGAGATAAACAGAGATAAATAAATCCCACAGATAACAAAGGGCTGCGTAAAGGTAGACCATGATGAATGTATTGCCGGTGGAGGAGACTGCAGAGGACTGAAATATGTGGTGAGCGCCTGGGGACGAGGACAATAGGGAGAGATTATCTGGGGAAGACGCTAAATCTCCGCGGATGGAGCTAATAGTGACAGAGGAGAAAGAACAGATGCCTTGATATACATAACGAAAAATGGCGAAATAATACTGGAGCGGTGTTTACTTTAGTGTTGAATAATTTATGGGATACAAAACAAAAGAAAGAAGGAGGGAAGGAAAGGAAAGGAAAGGAAAGGAAAGGAAAGGAAGGGAAAGGAAAGGAAAGAGAGGAAAGAAAGAGAAAGAGAAGGAAGAAACAAACAAAGAAAGATAAAAGCAAACAACGTCATCAACATCACCATTGCTCATACAAGGAACACGGCAGTCAGTATTAAACAAACAAACAAAAAAATAAATGAATTAACACACTAACAGGCCTCGACCACCTCTCAAATCATCGGTAAGTTCAACCTCTCTCTCTCTCTCTCTCTCTCTTTTTTTTTTTACGCCGCCGCTGCCAAGTCGCTTCATCAACACATCGACGTTCTCAAATTAACAACCGACGTAACCGAGCGATAATCCGGGCGGTAAAATTTGCTAAACGAATGACGCACTGCAATTTTCCTCCCTCGTCCTTCCCCTTCGTCAATAACGTCGCCTCCCCGCCGCTGCCCCTTTATCACGACGCTCCCTGCACCTCTTTATTATGCGTTCATTATTTCCCACTGAGGCATTGTTTTTCGATATCGTGCGTGGGTATTTACCTTCGCGGCCCAGATTTATTGCATTGCCGGGAGCTGACTAGAAAATTGTATCCTGAATATTAGGTTTAAAGACGGTAAATGGGAAAACAAAGCAGGGTATGGTAGGACATGGGAGCTGACTAGAAAATTGTATCCTGAATATTAGGTTTAAAGACGGTAAATGGGAAAACAAAGCAGGGTATGGAGGACATGGTGTAGGTATATATATGTTGGGCGTTCTGTATCGTCTCCGCCAGTTCTTCTCCCCCGCGCAGTTGCTATCCATATAGGGGCCCTGTCCGCCCTCGTATGGAGTATGCATCTCACACAGCTCTTCTGGACAGAGTGGAGTCTAAGGCTCTTCGTCTCATCAGCTCTCCTCCTCCTACTGATAGTCTTCTACCTCTTAAATTCCGTCGCGATGTTGCCTCTCTATCTTCTATCGATATTTCCACGCTGACTGCTCTTCTGAACTTGCTAACTGCATGCCTCCGCCCCTCCCGCGGCCCCGCTGCATACGACTTTCTACTCATGCTCATCCCTATACTGTCCAAACCCCTTATGCAAGAGTTAACCAGCATCTTCACTCTTTCATCCCTCACGCTGGTAAACTCTGGAACAATCTTCCTTCATCTGTATTTCCTCCTGCCTACGACTTGGACTCTTTCAAGAGATGGGTATCAGGACACCTCTCCTCCCGAAATTGACCTCTCTTTCGGCCACCTCTTTTGATTATTTTTTAGGAGCAGCGAGTAGCGTTTTTTTTATTTTTTTTATTATTGTTTCCTTTTTTTGTGCCCTTGAGCTGCTTCCTTTGTTGTAAAAAAATAAAGTAGAAAAATACAGCCAAAATATTAAAATTAGAGAGGGTACATCGGGAAACAAAGCAGGGTATATTAGGACAAGGTGTGAGTATGTGAGTAACTAAGGAAAGGTATGAGTAGAAAAGTGCATCCAAAATATTAGGTTTCTAGAGACTGTTAGTAAATATAAAAGGCTACGGTAGGACAAGGTATCTCAATCAATGGTGTGACTAAAAGAAAACAGACGGAATGTTAGTTTTACAGAGAAAAAAAAAGTAAAGGAAGTTGGAGTAGGCTTAAATATTTCAATGTTAAGGTGTGAGTCTAGCGTCATATTTAAGTCACAGTTAAAGTTGGTCTTAGCTAGAGAAAGATAATCTTAGTTAAACAGAATTTATGAAGTTAGTTGGGATGTTGGTCTCAAAAGTCTGGAAGTTAGTTAGTTAGTTGGTAATTTGATCTTATTTAGAGGAAGTTAAGCGTAGTCCGCGACCAGTTGTTTAGAGCAAGACTAAGTAAATTCTCTTCGTCTTCGTGTCGGTCTTAATCTTGAGTGTGAAAGTGGAGTTACTAAAATCTGTTCCGCTTCTGTTTTCGTGATTATCGTTCTTGTTCAATTAAGGTCCGTTTTCCCAGACGTCCTCGGCTCTTGGAACACTTATTTCCAAAGTCCACAGAGGAGATTAGTCGGGTTCTCAGAAGGGTTTTCCACGTCCCTGCTGCAGAAGCCTTGCGCTGTTTTAAAAATACCCATGGAAATAACAACAGCCTCTGCAAATACAAAATCCTTATCAAACTTGTGGGTGTGAGAGCCTTGAAATGTTTGAGAATATGAACCAAAGTCTCACCATCAAAGGAGGAACGAAAATAATGGCAAAAATAGGAGGAGATGGAAATCACAAACTCAAAACCAAAGGAAGCAAAAATCACCACAGAAAAAAAAGACAACAACCTCTACAAATACAAAATCCTTATCAAAATTGTGTGTGTGTGTGAACCTTGAGATGTTTGAGAAAATTAACCAAACTCTCACCATCAAAGGAGGAACGAAAATAATGACAAAAATGGAAGGTGGAAATCACAAACCCAAAACTGAGGCAAACAAAAATCACCACAGAAAAAAAAGACAACAACCTCTACAAATACAAAATCCTTATCAAAATTGTGGGCGTGTGAGCCTTGAAATGTTCGAGAAAATGAACCAAAGTCTCACCATCAAAGGAAGAACGAAAATAATGGCAAAAATGGAAGGTGGAAATCACAAACCCAAAACCAAAGGAAGCAAAAATCACCACAGAAAAAAAATAGACATGTATGGGAGGGATAAAATCACCACACACATAAAAGAAATATAGGAGAAGGAAAACGTTGTGGCTTTTATTTTCCGAACACGCAAACCGACGCGTGTCACAGTCCATGCGAAGGGAGGAAAAAAATAAAAAAAATCGAGGGGAAAAGCAACGTGAGGGGAGCCGTTGAAAAGACTTATGTTTTTGACCCAAATGAAAAAGGTAGATTCCGAAACCACAGTGGACATTCGTTTCTCACCCCCCCACACCCCTTTCACTCCCTCTCTCCCCCTTTTTCTCTCTCGCTCGCTTCCTCTCTTCTCTCTCTTTCTCTCTCCCTGACATTCACCGGAAAATAGGGTTAAAAGCATCATTCGTCTTCTATATTTTGAATACGAAAAGAATCATATCTCGAATTTCCTTCATTTCCTGATTCTTACCACTTACCCTTTATCATTTTCTCTCTCTATTGGGCGTTATTATTATTACTAAGTGTTCTTTTGTTTGTTTGTTTGTGGGGGGGTTAGAGGGAAGAAGTGGGGGGAGGGGATTTTCTCGAGGCTAATCTTCAATGTGAAAAAAAAAATGTATCAGTAGTTAAAATTTGATGTGCAAAATTAATTCTAAACATCACCTCAATTTATTTACATTATTAATTCATACCAAATCTTTATTTTTGTTCTTGGTATTACTTCTGGGGCAAACAAATGCTGATGCGGATTTTATTTTAACATTTGTGTCTTTTATTTTGTATTTTTCTTTCCTGCCAAACAACGAATTACACCGAAAAAGAGTGAAGCGATGTTATCCGTGTCCAATCGCTGCTATAAATCGCAAGAGAGAGAGAGAGAGAGAGAGAGAGAGAGAGAGAGAGAGAGAGAGAGAGAGAGAGAGAGAGAGAGAGAGAGAGAGAGAGAGAGAGAGAGTAAAAATAGATCGTGCGAAAGAAAAAAAAAAGAGGAGAAATAAAAAAGAGAGAAAGAGAGAAGAGACAAGAAGAGAAGATAAGAGAAATTGAAAGGGAGGAAACATAGATAGAACGAAAAGGAGTATAAGAGAAAAAGAGATAGAGAAAGACATACAGAGACAGAGAAAGAGACACAAACAGACACAGAGATGAATGAGAGAGAGAGAGAGAGAGAGAGAGAGAGAGAGAGAGAGAGAGAGAGAGAGAGAGAGAGAGAGAGAGAGAGAGAGAGAGAGAATGATAGCAAAAAACAACGAAAATGAAAAATAAAGAAGGAGAAAGACAGAGAAACAGACACAGACACGAAAGAAAGAGAATGATAGAGAGAGCACAAAAATAGGCAACATTTCCAGCTCGTCGTCGGGGTAACACTGGAGGCGATATTGACGCTAAAGTTTAATCCACTCGAGCGATTCCTTTGTCGGGCGAGGCGAAAGTTCAAACGGCGGGATGCGTTCTTTTTGCAAGAGAGAGAGAGAGAGAGAGAGAGAGAGAGAGAGAGAGAGAGAGAGAGAGAGAGAGAGAGAGAGAGAGAGAGAGAGAGAGAGAGAGAGAGAGAGACGAAAAGATAAGAAAATCAAAGAAAGAAAAAAGGAAAGGAAAGAAAAGGAAAAGAAGAAAAAAAGGAGAGAGAGAGAGAGAGAGAGAGAGAGAGAGAGAGAGAGAGAGAGAGAGAGAGAGAGAGAGAGAGAGAGAGAGAGAGAGAGAGAGAGAGAGTATGGGTGTGAGAGAATTTTTGATGCGTGAAAACTGACAAACATCGCAGAAAAAAAACACGATTGGAACCAAACTGTCAAAGATTTCGTTACGCTGAAGGATTGGTAGACAGAAAAAAAAAGAGGAAAATAGTGAAGAAAATAACGGAAGAGGAAAAAAATATATAATGGCACAGAAAAAGAAAACACAAACACCCACAATGAATAAAGAGGAGAAAAAAGGGGAGTTAATAAAGGAACAGAAAAAAAGATAGATATAAAAAAGACAATGAGAGTGAACAAAGGAAGATCGAAAGACGTACTCCCATTCATCTCTACATTGCACTGGATTCCCTTCAAGATAACAGAACAGACAAGACATTCATTTTATAGGATTTTCTAGACGACTTTTTATTGTTGTTTTTGCTTGTGGTGGTGGTAGTCATGGTGGTAGTCGTGGTGGTGGTTGTGGTGGTTGTGGTGGGGTGTATACTCTATTAACCTCCCTCCTCAACTGTAAAAAAAAAAAAGCTATTATCAAGTAAAAAAACAAAAAGAAAGTACACGTTTTGGTTGTTGTTGCTGTTGCTGTTGCTGTTGTTGTTGTTGTTGTTGTTGTTGTTGTTGTTGTTGTTGTTGTAACCTGCCTCCTTAAAACCTTCATCTTCTATTAACAAAAAAGAATTATGTCATTAAGTAAAAGGAAAAAAAAAAAAGGAAAGTACACGTTTTTGTATTTGTTGTTGTTGTTGTTGTTGTTGTTGTTGTTGTTGTTGTTGTTGTTGTTGTTCCTCTTGTTGTAGCCCGTCTCACCCCAAAAATTTCATCCCCTTTAATAACAAAAAAATCAATACTTTCATGAAGTGAACAAAATGCACTTTGTTCTTGTTGATATTGTTGCTGTTGTTTTCCATTACAGTAACGAAAAAAAACAGAGTACTATTGTTAAGTAAAAATGCAAGGAAAATAGACATATCCTGCATACCTGTTCCATTAGGTAGCTTTGACACCTGCGATGAAAAACAACAACGAAACCCTACGCCGTAACACATTATGACGGGCAGTACGCGAGAGAGAGAGAGAGAGAGAGAGAGAGAGAGAGAGAGAGAGAGAGAGAGAGAAGAGAAGAGAAGAGAAGAGAAGAGAAGAGCAGAGGAGAGATGAGTGAATGATGGGAAGAAAAGTGGAATGAATGAAAAGGAAAGAAAAGAATGAGGGAAAGAATGAGGACCAATTAGACAGACAGACAGACAGATAAAACTATAATTAAACAGACATGATAAAAACAGACATTCAGACAGACAAACACACACACGAAGAACCTAAAACAAATCAAAACAAAACTCATCCAAACAAAGACTAAACAGAGCAAGGACACAACACGGACGAAAGAAACAGAGAGAGAAAAAAAAGAATGAAAGAGAGGAGCCAGGGAGAGCAACACGAAAGAGAGAAACGGGAAAAAACAAACACACTCAAACACCAATTTCGGAAGACGGTGCAGCGCGTTTTGCCAATCATGGAGGTGTTTACAAAATGTTCACTTGATGGAGGTGTGCTGTGACGAAATTACAGAGTGTGGCAGCGGCGAGCGGGTGAAGGAGGAGGAAGCGAAGGGAAGGGAATAGCAGGGAAGCGAAGGGGTGGTATATGAAGGAAAAAAAGGAAGAGAAAGGAGGGGAAAGCGAAGGGAAGGTGATGAAAGGAAAAGAAGGGAAAGGCAGGGCAGGGATACTAGAGAAGCTGAATGAGGGGAAGAGAAGGGCAGGGAAGAGAAAGGAGGGGAAGCGAAGGGAAGGTGATGAACGGAAAAGAAGGGAAGGGAAGACCAGGAAGCGAAGGGAAGGTCAAGAAAGGGAAGAAAATGGAGAGGGAAACAAAGGGAAGGTGACGGAATGGAAAAGAAGGGAGAAGCGAAGAGAAGCTGACTGAAAGGAAAAGAAGGGAAGAGAAAGGAGAGGGAAGCAAAGGAAAGGTGAACGAAGGGAAAAGAAGGGGAGTGAATGGAGGGGGAAGGCAAAAGAGTGTGACGGCAGTGTGTCAGATTAATGCTTGCCGTCAGAAGGGTTGCGTGGAAGCGACTGCACGTTATAAATGGTCAACAATATGCATTTACGGCGCCAGGAGGGTTTGCAGGAGCGGTGAAAGGACTTAAGGGGTATTGGAACGAGCTTAGTGAATGCTGAAAGAGGTTAATAAAGGGTTCCCAAATAGCGTTGAAAAGCTATTACAGTCGATTAAAGGTAGTGAAGTATGGGAAGGGAAGAGTAAGGATGGAGAAAAAGATATGAGGGAAACAATGAGGACGCGTTACGGTGAGTGATGTGGAAGGTTTTAACGAGACATATAAAGTGGGAAAAGGTTTAGAAATAGTCCCATTTTATACTGTATTCACAAATGAAGTTTTAGAGATATTACAGTCGATTAAAGGAAGTGGAAGGTTTTAATGAGATGTAGAAAATGGGAAAAGGTTTGAGAATAGTCTCATTTTCTATTCTACGGGGAAACTCGAGGAGAAAGGGAGAAATCGCTCATGGGAAAAGTCAATTTAGATAGACATAGAAACTGGGAAAAGGTTAAGAAATACGAGTATTCACATTATTTATTATACGAGGAAACTCAAGGAAAAAAGTGGGGAAAGAGCTGATTGGAAACATTAATTAAGAGTTTTATGGAAGCAGTAACTGGAAGCAGGAGGTGAACGGTGAAGGTTGATTAATACATGGAATTGTGATGTAAATTAAATTAAATTAAATGATAATATACACGGGGCAATAAAAATAATCTCCAGTAATTCTACCTAACTCCACGATCAGATTCTGTCCCGCTTCACTATTTAGGCTTCGATTGAACTCCTGAAGATGTAAAGGGTTTGTTAGACGAAAAATAGGGCGATGAAGATTGAGAGAGAGAGAACGAGATGTGAGGCAAAATACACCTAACAATGGGAAAACAAAAGTCTCTAGTAATTATACAAAACTCTACGGTCGGATTCAGCCTAACTTCACTATCTAGGGTCCGATTGAAATCCTGAAGATGGAAAGGCTTTGTGAGGAGAGATAAAAACAGACGCTGGAGACTAAGAGAAATAACAAAAGACTATTAACAATGGCAAAAAAACAATCTACAGTAATTCTAAACAACTCTACTGTCGGATTCAGCTAATTTTACTATCTAGGCTCCGATAGAACTTCTGAAGATGTAAAGAGTTTGTGAGAAGGAAGAAAAAGAAGAGACTAAGAGACAAACCGAAATGTGAGGAAAAAAGAAACACAAGGACGAAGGGGACTAAAGAAGGACCAATAGAACTCCTTTGTTGTGTGTGTTTGTGAGAAGAGAAAAAAGAAGATGGGAGACTAAGAGAGAGAAGGACATGTGAGGCAAAAAACGGAAGACATACTGGGGCTCACAAGGACGTAGGGGATTGCTGAAGGACAACTGGGGGGATTAGGTGATTAGTGGAGGGCTGAGTGGAGGACGAGAAAGACAGGGAAGGTAAGGGATGTTGGAAAAGAGAAATATCGGCCTCTCCCTTCCTTTTCCTTTCCCTCCCTTTCCTTTTCTTCAGAGCATAACGTAAATATATTCTTGTGTTTTGGTCTCTTTAAAATGTCGTGTTGTGTGTGTGTGTGTGTGTGTGTGTGTGTGTGTGTGTGTGTGTGTGTGTGTGTGTGTGTGTGTGTGTTGATAATTCAGATAGTTTCAGCCTGTTGGCCATTCGGAGTGCAAATGGTAGCAATTACGTGTGTTTATATACATGCATGCTATCATTTATGTGACGTATTGGGCATAAAAAGCAAAAATAACCGTGTATAACTGTGTGTGTGTGTGTGTGTGTGTGTGTGTGTGTGTGTGTGTGTGTGTGTGTGTGTGTGTGTGTGTGTGTGTGTGTGTGTGTGTGTGTGTGTGTGTGTGTGTGTGTGTGTGTGTGTGTGTGTGTTTTGTCTTGTTTGCGTATGCAGTTTGTTTGTTGTCCCAAATTTTGCCGTCGTCGCTTGAAATATGCAGTTCCAAAATAGCTTTCCAATGCATTTCCAGTTTGGACAATTGAGAGAGAGAGAGAGAGAGAGAGAGAGAGAGAGAGAGAGAGAGAGAGAGAGAGAGAGAGAGAGAGAGAGAGAGAGAGAGAGAGAAAATGGAAATAGAAAAGATAGCGATAGAAATAGTAATAGAGAGAGAAAGGGGGGAAGGAAAGACTTACATAGAGAGAGAGAGAGAGAGAGAGAGAGAGAGAGAGAGAGAGAGAGAGAGAGAGAGAGAGAGAGAGAGAGAGAGCGTGACTGGAGCAAAGCCTCAGAGAAAAGAGAGTCCTCTGGAGGATAAATTATTCTCCAGCCACGTCTTCTGTAAAAATTAATTGGCGGTTATTAGAGAGAGAGAGAGAGAGAGAGAGAGAGAGAGAGAGAGAGAGAGAGAGAGAGAGAGAGAGAGAGAGAGAGAGAGAGAGGAAAACAGGCAGAAGTAGTGACATAACAAATAAAAAGACTAATAGAAATACAAGAAAACGAACTAAAATAAAATAAAACTAAGAAAGACACATGACCTTGAAAATTCTGAGGGAAGGAAACTTAAAAGAAAAAAACACGTCAAAAGTCTTATTGAAAAAAAAAAGAAGAAAAAGTTAGAAAATAAATAAATAAAAGAAACATAAAAAGTTACCCTCGACTTCACAATCTCCCGAGACCTTGAAAATTATGCAGCTCGGCTTTCGTTGGAGGTCTCTTTCTATCCGCTATTTTTCTTTTTCTTTTGTTTTTCATGTGGCGCAGATCGATCGCGTATTGCCTGTCTGTCTGTCTTTAGGAACGGTGACGGACTGATGCCATAAATTCCGTTTTCCTCGCTGTACCAGTCCACGTTCTTTTGATGCGATAAGAAAATGGGAAATGAATCTCACACAACAACGCATTACTATTAGAAAAACCTTCGTACCATTCTCTATAACCTTACGATATAATGGATCTTGACGTCAATATTTCGCCATCGAGAGAATAAACTAGACTATTACCTCTTTTTGCTTTAGGAATCGAGTCATGAAGAAAATATGTGTCGTTAAGAGATGAAACATATTGCCTCTTTCTTTTGTCTTAGGAATGAATAAATAAGCGATGGTAAAAAAAGAGAAGGTTAAGAATTCATGTAAAGTCGATACTTGCCTTTGTGTTGTGTTCTGAGCTGTTGTCACTTTTTTCCTTCCTCGCTAGACAATCTTATGTGTATGTGTGTGGGGGTTCGGGTGCCATGAGGGAGGGTTAAGAGAGGTTAAGCTACCGAAAAATCTTACCTGTAGCGATGTGTCTTAAAAAAAGTCCTACGTATTTTATTTACCGTATTGCAGACGTTGTAGCTTATGATTCTTATCTCGATCCTTTATACTTTGCAGGCTTCCTTTGTACTACTGCAGAGAGAGAGAGAGAGAGAGAGAGAGAGAGAGAGAGAGAGAGAGAGAGAGAGAGAGAGAGAGAGAGAGAGAGAGAGAGAGAGAGGGGGAAAACATAGAAGGAATATGGAATGAAGGAATAGGAGGATTAAAAACGCACAGAAAATATAGTGAGTAGGTACGAGAGAGAGAGAGAGAGAGAGAGAGAGAGAGAGAGAGAGAGAGAGAGAGAGAGAGAGAGAGAGAGAGAGAGAGAGAGAGAGAGAGAGAGAACGACACTAAACGAGAAAAAAAAATAACAGGAATATAAAGGAAATAATTAAGATGGCAAAGAGAAGCAGATGAAGCAGAAGCAGAAGAGGAGGAGGAGGAGGAGGAGGAGGAGGAGGAGGAGGAGGAGGAGGAGGAGGAGGAGGAGGAGGAGAGGATTGGAAAGGGAAAACAGAATAACAAAGGGAAGAACGTGAGAAGAACAAAATAGCAGTAAAAGAGAAAACGTAAAGAGTTCATGAAGAGGAAGAAGAAAAAGGAAAACTAAAAAGAACAGGAGATTGAGAAAGAGAAAGGAGGATGAGAAGATGGAGTTAAAGAGGAATAGAAAAAGAGAAAATAAAATTGAAAACGTTAAAAGTTCATGAAGAGGAAGAAGAAGAAGAAGAAAGAGAACTAACTAGAAAAGAAGGAAGATGAGAAAACCGGTTGAAAAGATTGAAGAGGAGGAGGGAGTGAAGGAGGAAAAGAGACAAAAGGTGGAGTAAAAGGATCAATTAAAAAAAAGGAGAGTTCTTGCCAATACCGATCAAAGCTAGCGTGGTGCAGCTCACAAAAACACGTAAGCGATCAAACCCTCTTCCATCATCCAACGGGTCGCTCGAGTTCTTTATGCCGTGTTTTATAACGGATCTGAATGCATTAACGTGATTCCAGTTGTACAGAGTATTTGGTGTTGTGTTATTGCTTAGTTGAGAGCATGATTAGTAGTAGTAGTGGTAGTAGTAGTAGAAATAGTAGTAGTAGTAGTAGTAGTAGTAGTAGTAGTAGTAGTAGTAGTAGTAGAAATAGTAGTAGTAGTAGTAGTAGTAGTAGTGGTAGTAGGTGATGTTGTTGTTGTTGTTTTTCATTGCAACCGTCATCGTCATCATTCGAATCCTAATTAATGGAAGTGAGAAATCTATGTACCAGTTTTACTTCCGCTAACACACACACACACACACACACACACACACACACACACACACACACACACTTACACCCCCCCACACACCCAGCCCCACTCATCCCCCGCCCTCCATGCGCAGGCACAGACGCACGGGCACAGGTATACGCTTGAGGGATGGATGGAGCCGCTGCCGGACTGTTTGCACGCTCGACAATACATGACAGAGAAAATCACCAACATTTGACATAGCGTGACATAAATCTTGCCTTAACAGCTCTGATGCAGCACCGACCTCGCCCTGTTGACGCTAACGGAGGCATCTTTATTTGTTTACGACCTGTTAGAATTATCTGGCGACTTTATGAAACGAAATATATGGGGAGAAACGGGGGAAGGAGGAGGGGGAAGGGAGAGGAGAGAGTGGAGAGAATGAAAGGGAGGGGAGGGAGGGGTGAGAGAGAGAGAGAGAGAGAGAGAGAGAGAGAGAGAGAGAGAGAGAGAGAGAGAGAGAGAGAGAGAGAATCATTATAATTTAACGGCAGTGTTTCAAAACTGTATTGCGTTGATATTTTTAAATGTTCTTATTTTATTACGAAAGTTGGAGAACCTAATGAATTGACTTCCGTGTTGGGAAATAGTATTGTTTTGTGATTCATATACGTGCGAGGCTTGTCTTTTATTTGTTGCAGCAATCTCTGTTTCTTTGTATCTTTCTGTATGAGGGAGGGTCTGTATCATCCCCTTTGGTGCATTTCAAACACGTATTGGAGTTTTCTCTTTCTATAAATTAATGTTTCGTTGTTGTATATCTAAGGTATAATGTGTGTGTTTTGCTATTAGATGGACCAGTATCATGTATGTCTCTTTCTTCTTTCAGTATCATATGTGTCTCTTTCCTCTTTCCTCTTTCTTCTTTCCTCTTTCAGTATTACATATGTCTTTCCTCTTTCAGTATTACATATGTCTTTCCTCTTTCCTCTTTCTTCTTTCCCCTTTCAGTATCACATATGTCTCTTTCCTCTTTCTATAAATTTGTTCCGTTGTTGTATATATAAGGTTTAATGTGTGTGTTTTATTATTAGATGGACCAGTATCACATGTGTTTCTTTACTACTTATGTGCCTTTCGAAAATGTACAATGTTTGCTTGTCTTGTCGTAGTTTTAAATGTGTCTAACTTTGCGTCTGTCCCTCCGTCTGCTGCAAGTGTATGTGTGTGTGATGTATTTGTTTTCTCAGACTTATTTTGCGATAAAGACAGCAGGCCAAGGGAAAAAACTAATAATAAAAGCATTATCTTGATAAAAATAAGAAGGCAAGGAGATTCCGAAAACGATCCGCTGTGGTTAGTAGTATTTGGATCCTCCCCGTTTTAATTACGAACCCTTGGCGTGTCTCTGTCCTATACATAACACCAGTGATGCACGAATCCATAGCATGTGCATTCAAGGTCTTTCCTTAATACCGTCAGCTCTGTTCGTCTAGCTCACTCGTTGTCTAAGGCTGTCTGTATCGGTCAATGATGCTTTGATATGTCTGGTCTGTGGTGGAAGTAATTGTTGTATGTGCACAGCAACAGTAAAAGTGGCGTCACGGTGTACGAAAGTCTGCCGCAGTCCGTGAGTTTTTGCCACCACTCGGCCGTTATTGAAATAGTATTCAGTATTACATGTTGAGCGCGGCTCTTAACGTCAAAGGTCAAACGGATGCACTAAATATAATTTCTAAAACAATGCTGCATATAATCACGAGTAAAACACACATTTCCTTGCGATATTGTAATGAAATAAAGTCGATACATTTTGAGACGCTGCGTACTCTGTCACGGTAAAACCACCCAAGGGAGTACCAAATCCTTCCTCAGTCAACGACACAAGAAAGATTGGGCGGATGCCATGCGAAACACTGCTATTCGGTCACCGTTTAGGTGGGTGGGCACTTGATTTATTCATATTGAAAAAAGCTATTAGGTTCTGCTTGATACGCACTCGACTTTAGGAAAAAATCGAAACCACTCAGCGGCCGCAGTTTTTTTTTCTCTAATGTAATTTTGCTGTTTCTGGAAGTGCATGTCTCAGTTGACGAAATATAACATGTAAAGTGGTATCCATTTGGGCGATGAGAAAACGGGCGTGATCTGGGTACAAATAAATAAATTCAAGTTCCTGAAGAAAATTGGTAAAACCCGGGCCATAAAGTGAATAACGGACGAGTATCTGGAATAATTGACGAGTGGAGCAAATGAAGCCGTTGATTTTGTAGTTGATGCAAACACGAGTGAAAGTGAGCAGATTAGGTCTGAGAAAGAGGAGTCTGAGCTGCCAGGTGTAGGTCGTTTGGACTCTTTCCTCTCTTTATATCCTGTGTATCCCCATCTATGGAAAATAAATCTGATGTAGTGAATGTCTCCGTAGCGTGCAGTTGTCAGATACCACCAGATGCAAAAACTATGACATTACTTTCTATCGCCGATGTACATGAATCAGTACAACGCAGGAATCGTCTGTCAAACCTTTCCAGTTCACGTTTAAATGGCATCGTCCATCATTTACGTCTTAGTTCGCTTCGTCTATAATGTAAATCCATCAGTCCGCGCGAAGGGTTTCAATCTGCGTTGTGTTGACGAATTTATGAGACCGTGGCGCGTCCGTGACCTTTGTATGTGAGTCGCCGTGCGTTGCTATCCGTCACTCATACACTCAAAGGGCCGCGGGAACACAACTTTTCAAATCGTCACCCTTTTCAACATCCTTGTCCTCACGATTTAACTTTTGCGTGATCTGTGGGTGAGTGGATTGCGTTGTCCTTTCCTCCCTGTCCTCTTTTCTCCCTCTTTCTCTTTCTCTCTCCTCTCCTTGTTCTCTCTTGTTTTGCTTCTGCCATTCTCAGTTCCCTCCCTCCCGCCTTCACCTCAACGCATTTTTTTCGTTTTCCTGTCTTTCGCCCGCTGTCTCGCCATCCCCTTTCCCCGTTTTTCTTCTTTCCTCTCCTTTGGTTCTCCTTTCTTCTCCCTCTCTTCTTTATCTCCAAGGTTTTCCATTTCGCGCTCCTTTATCTGCATATTATTGCTCCTCTCTCTCTCTCCCCTTCCTTTCTATCTCTTTCTATCTTATATTTTTTGTGGCAGATTAGTGGTTCTTATGGTCGTTTCTCAGAATAGTTGCCAAGGCTTTTCTTTTCTCCTCTTCTCCCTCCTCTTCCTCCTCCTCCTCCTCCTCCTCCTCCTCCTCTTCTTCGTTTCTGTTCCCCTTACCATTCGTCCTTTTTATTTCTTTTTCCTCGGTTTAGTATTTGAACGGCTATTCAGAACAAACACGGGTGACTTTTACGTTATTCTCTCTCTCTCTCTCTCTGCCACCCACCCCCTGACCTCCTCTTTTGCTCTCAGAGGGCGATAGTTTAATCTTTCCTCGTAATAAAAAGCTTTTCGGCATTTTTATAATCTCACCTTTACTCTACCCCATTTTCCTTTTTAACTTCTCATTTTCCTTTAGTTCTGGCAAATAATGGAAACTGAACTCGCGGATTCTCACAAGGAAAGGCGAGCTCTGAAAGGACTTGCAGTTTACTCATTTTTCATATTCCTTTCCTTCTTCTCTTTGGTGTTTTATTTTTTTCATTTTATTTTTTTATTTTTTGGGTGGGAGGCTGAATGGAGGGTTGAGTGAGTTCATTGTGTATCCTCATATGTATTGTGTGGAGTTGTTGTGCTGTTTTGTGTTGTTGTATTTCCCTTTTGTGTTGTGTGTGTGTTTCATGATTTCACTCTTATTGTATTTGCGCTTTGTCTTTCTCCCACTTTGCAAACATTTTCAATTTATATATTTTTTTTTACATTATTTCGCGTATATGCATTTGGCTTGTTTGGAATTGCGTCCTACTCTTCTCTGGTACAAAGCGAAAGGGTGGAAAAAGAGAGAGAGGAAGGGAGGGAGGGAGAGAAAGGATGGAGAAGGGAGGGAGAGAAAGAGGGAGATGGGGCGTTGGTTACAAGAATTCCTTTTTGAACTCACCTCTTCTTCTCTTCCGCTCCTCTTACTCTTCTCTCCTCCTCCTCCTCCTCCTCCTTTTATTCTCTCCCTCTCGTCCTCTTCCTCGTCCTCCTCTTGGTCCTCCTCCTCCTCCTCCATTTGGTTCTTCCTCCTGCTAACCCTTCCCTCCTCTCCCTCATCCCCTCACACAGGTTAATAAACAAAGCGGACAACCCCTTTCGCCCCCCTATGCACCTGTTCACCTGCCCACTTACCTTTAAAAGGGTATATATTCTCCTCCCTTCCCACTTCACCCTCAACTCACCCAAACTCCCACCCCCTTCAATCGACGTGGACCGAATCAGGAATGAGCAGGATTGGAGGGGTTGGCACGTGAGAGAGAGAGAGAGAGAGAGAGAGAGAGAGAGAGAGAGAGAGAGAGAGAGAGAGAGAGAATGAAACATGCATAGTTCAATGTTCAGCATACTTTTAACATAATGGAAATGTGCAGCTCGACTGTAAATGTGTGTTGTATATTGGAGAGGAGGGATGTGTATGTGTGTGTGTGTGTGTGTGTGTGTGTGTGTGTGTGTGTGTGTGTGTGTTTGTGAGTGTGAGTGTTTGTGTTACTGGTGCTTTTACGAGAAATGTCCTCAGAAAACGTGTGTCCGTGTGGAGGTCAGTTGTTCTCGGAGAGCTGAAAACCGACGAAAATACTAGGGTATTGATTAAATTCTCGAAGCTCTTACCGCTCCGTGATACAAAGGATAAGAATTTCCTTGCGATCGTAAAGAGAATTTCGAGTTATTTGGGAAGAGAGAGAGAGAGAGAGAGAGAGAGAGAGAGAGAGAGAGAGAGAGAGAGAGAGAGAGAGAGAGAGCAATTATAAAGCCTTTCAACAGTTTATTCTTCCTCCACTTTCCTCTCGTCGTTCCTTCATCTTTTCATCTTACTTCAGTCTTTTCTCTATCTCATGCTCCTCCTCCTCCTTCCTCCTCCTCCTCCTCCTCCTCCTCTTTCTTTTCCTCTTCATCCTCATACTCTTATTTTATCTCCCCCGTTTTCCTTTTGATATAGACCTCCATTTTTTACATCTTTAGCTCCTCCTCCTCCTCCTCTTCCTCCTCCTTCTCCTCCTCCTCCTCCTCCTCCTGCTCCTATTCCCTGACCACTCCTCAATTCTCTCTTACACATTCCATCTCTATTCAGCACTTTTTTCTGATGCTCGTCTGTCTCACCTTCATTCATTTCTTTCTGGTTCACTTTCCTTATAACTTCAACGACTCTCCTTTTAAGCGTGTTTCTTGTTGTTTATTGTTTGGTATGTGTTCATTATTTTTATTTCTATTGTCTAAGCTTTTACTTTATTTTTATTTTTCTGCTTCTATTTTCTTTATTTTTACGGTGTGTGTGTGTGTGTGTGTGTGTGTGTGTGTGTGTGTGTGTGTGTGTGTGTGTGTGTGTGTGTTTTCAATGCAAACTTTTACTTTTGCTGTTCAATTAATTTAATCCCTTGTTTTCACACACACACATACACACACACACACACACACACGTAACACACACACGTGGGTAATGCGTGTGGTTGGGGAGTCGTGGCGTGGGTGTGGTGAGCGATGTCAAGGCGTGGTCAGAGCGTGGGAGGGCGTGAGTGTGGTGAAGAAAGGGCTTAATGATGTGACTCACCAAACACTTTTACAAGCTTAGTCGACCCGCGTTAATAGTGATCTTACCTGATTTACCGTAATGACTAATATATTTCGGGATGATGCCGCCCATTATGCAAAGAGTTAATATTATTGTTTTCACCGCTGCCATAATAAAACACTAAATTACTTCATCAGTATTAATGCACAATCCTCTTATCGAGACATTGCCGTATTGAAACTAAGTAATTGAAAGTCGTTATGGTACTTGATTTTATTCGTTAGATGTGTGTGTGTCCTTATTGCTGTTGTTATTGTTGTTGTAGTGTTGCTTTCCTGTTTTTCCTGTGACTTTATTCCTTCTTTTTTCCTCTTACTCTATTCCGACTTTTTTTTTCCTCTATCTTTATTCCGATTTTTTCCCTGTTACTTTATTCCGACTTTTTCCCTGTTACTTTATTCCTCCTTTTTTCCTGTTACTTTATTCCGACTTTTTTTTCTCTTACTTTATTCCGACTTTTTTCCTTGTCACATTATTCCAACTTCTTTCCTGTTACTCTGTTCCGACTCTTTTTCCCTGTTACTAGATTCTGACTTTTTTTGCTGTCACTTTAATCCTCTTTTTCTGTTCCTCTGTTTCAGCTTTTTCCCTTTTTCTTTATTCACGTGTCTATTTTTCCCTTATTTCAACACACTAACCCTCACCCAACCCATAACCACGAAGTCCCCAACCACCTAAACAACAGACAGACACACAGACCCCCACACAGACACGCACCCAACACGCTAAGCCTTTCTTCGGTACAGCCACGGAAGGTTTTATCCCACCATTGCACAGAGGAAGCCCCGCGAAGCTTGGCCGGAGTTTGCTGTACTATACACGGCAATGTTTCTTCTCGCCGGGGCAGCCACGTCAGTTTTAGGGGAAGGATACGTGCTGGGTTTTTCGTAGGGAGGGATTTGGTTGTTTTTGTTGTTGGTGGTGGTGGTAGTGGTGGTGGTGGTGGTGGTGCGGGTTGTTCTTGTTCTTCTTTTTCTTCTTGTTTTAGTTGTTTTTGTATTTGTTGTTGGTTCGGTAAGACTTATTTTGGGAGGGAATGAAATGAAAATGTTGTAATTACGTAGTTTGATTCTCCTCTTGTCGAATTTACCTCCTCATTTGGTCATGATTACTCTCTCTCTCTCTCTCTCTCTCTCTCTCTCTCTCTCTCTCTCTCTCGCTTTCTCGCTGTCAATTAACATTCATTAGGACTCAAGTTTCGTAATTAGTGTCAAAAATTTCTAAGGTGTTCGCGAAATCTTGAAGCAGTAAGTTAAGTGTGTGTTTTGGCGGGAGAGAGAGAGAGAGAGAGAGAGAGAGAGAGAGAGAGAGAGAGAGAGAGAGAGAGAGAGAGAGAGAGAGAGAGAGAGAGAGAGAGAGAGAGAGAGAGAGAGATACTCACACACCCACCTTGACACAAAATAAATAAAAAAGTATGTTATGGACTATAAAAACAAGGAAAGGGAAAATGAAAATAGCCAAAAGAGAAAAAGGAAGCGAGAGGAAGGAAGGAAGCAAGGGGATCGCAGAGAAAAAAGAACCTGACTGGGAGGAGAGGAAAAAGGGATAAAATCTTTACCGGGAAGGAAAAACACACATAAAGAAATATTACATTCACTCATTTTATAAAAGAAATCAACGCAACTTTATTTGATGCGTGTCAGAAAGTTGTCTTCGCGGCGGAAACTTTATTATTATTTTTTTTTGTGTGTGTGTTTTTATTCGCCAGCCAAAACTTATGAGACTTATTATGTTTATTTCGCTGTGTCAAGATGTGTGTGTGTGTGTGTGTGTGTGTGTGTGTGTGTGTGTGTGTGTGTGTGTGTGTGTGTGTGTGTGTGTGTGTGTGTGTGTTTATCTTTTAACAACCCCCCCCCCCCCCACACACACACCTTCTCCCTCCAACCCAACATCCCCTCACACATCACCTCATCAGAATTCATATATATACTTCTCTGCCCTTCCTCTCTTCCTCCCTCCTCCACCTTCTGCGTAACTTATCAAGGAAAATAATCAGCGGTAATCATGCGGGAGAAAACATTTCCACGGCCCTTTGAAGCTTGCCTCAACCTCGTTTTGCGCATCCCGACCGCCTCCCCGCTATTGGTCGCGTTTTTGCCCCTTCCACGAGCTATTACTGTGATTTGGCTCCCTCAATCTTCACTACTCAGGAACATAAAAACTCGTCTGTCGAACGCTGTGGTGCAGGATGAAAGCAAGGGCGGTGAAAGGGACGATGAAGGAGGGAAAGCGAGATATATGGGAGTGCGGGATGGGGGAAAGATGGTAAGTAGAGGGAAATTGTGGAAGGAAGGGTAAAAATGTAGACGCAGAGTAGGTACGAAATTGATAATGGGGGAAGGGAACAGGAAGATGAAGTAGATATGAATGGAGAACGAAAAGTAGACCCAGAAATGTGAAATATATAGAGAAAGATAATGAAAAGTGGTGAAAGGAAGGAAGAAAACTAGACAGAGTAGATACGAAGTTCATAAAAGATGGAGGACAGAGGAAGATGAAATAGATAGAAATGGAGATTGAAACGTTGGCACAGAAAGCTAAAAGAAGTGGAGAAGAGTATGAAGGAAGTAATAGAAAGAAGGAAGGGTAAAGAAGCAGACCAGCATTAGGTACAAAGTTGATAAAGAAAAGAGGGAAGAAGAAGACATAGATAGAAATGGTGAATGAAAGTTAGACACAGAAAGGAAGAATAAACGCAGGAAGATACGATAAAGTGATAAAATAGAAGAATAAACGAGTAAAAAGAAAAATTACAAAGAAAACGAAAGGAAACCAACGAAAAAAAGGGAGAATCACCATCGAAAAGGTGGAGAAATATCAGGAAACCCTCGAAGAAGAGAGAGGGAAATAAAATAGAAGAGGAAAAAGAGAGGAGGAGGATGGAATGAAGATACGAAGATGAAGGGGAATCTGGAACCCAAGAGAAGAGAGGAAAGGGAAATGAGGAGACGAAGGTGATATAGCGAAGATAGGAACTGAAGATAGATATTGGCAGGAAGAATTAGGGAGACCAGAATAAAAAACAAATGTAGGAAAATAGGAAAAGACAGAAAGACGAGAGAATTAGAAAGAAAGAGTGTAAAGAGGAAAATAAGGGAAAGATAAGGAAATAAGTAAGTGAAACCAGAACTATAAAAAAACGTAAGAAATTAAGAAAAGTGAGGAAGAGAAGGGAAATTGGAAGGGAAAAAGTATAAAGAGGAAAATTAAGAGAAACACGAAAAAGAGGAGAAACGAAAGGGAAAGAGAGAGTGAAACCAGGACGGAAAAAAAACTGCAAGAAATTATAAAACGTGAGGAAGAGTAGATAAATTGGAAGGGGGTGAGTACAAAGAGGAAAACGATGTGGAAAAAAAAGAGAGGAGGAAGGGGAGGGACGAAAAGGAAATAAATAAGTAGGAAGGAAAGCTGGCAAATATATATTGAGCAGCAAGAAAGGAAAGAAAGGCAAAATAGACTGGAAAAAACGTATGAGGGGAAGCAATGAATGTAAAAAAGCAAGACGAGAGAGAGGGAGGGAGGATAGGGAGGTAAAAAGAGACACGTAAGAGATTGCAGGGAGATAAGGAGGAAGATGGGGACAGGAAGGCTGGAAGGAAAAGTACGAGGAGCCCCAGGAAAAGGCTACAGCTTGGAAGAGTAGAAAAAAAAGTCTTGAGGTGATAAGATTCATGTTGGCAGACGCTCGGCTCAATGCAGACGGAAAAAATGTTTGTCAGGAACGTTTGCTATCGAAAATGTTTTAATTTTATTTCGTATGTGTATGTGGGTGAGGAGGGAGATGGGAAGGAAGGGGATATTTGTGAGAGGAGAGGAAAAAGATTAACTGACAGATAGAGAGACAGGCAGATATTACAGGCAAACGGACACCAGACAGACAGAGAAACACAGACAGGTACAGACAGAAACACACAGACAGAGACACAGACATCATCTGCAAAACAGATAGACAGACAAACACATATATACATACATACTTACATACAAAGAGACAGACACAAGCAGACAGAGAAAAACAGACAGACAGACAGACGTCACAGGCAAAAACTGATATCAAAGAGGCAGAGACAGACAGACAGACAGATACACAAGCAAACAGACAGTCACCATATATAAGCAAACACTAGACAGGCACAGAGACAGAGAGACAGACAGACAGACATTCATACATACAGACAGAGAAACTAGAGCGACGAGATAACATGATAAAAGAAATATAGTCACTAGAAAAATAATCTGTTATTAAGACCTAGATTGTTTTTCCATGGGTTCAATAGTTAAATAATTTCTCGTGCGAGGGGCGAGAGACGGGTCAGGGATACGAGGGGAGGAAAAAACATATCCGAGAGAGGGATGAGAGAGTGGGAAAAACACCGACTTCAACTTAACCTAATATCCGGGGAAAAAACAGCCCCAACTTCACCTAATAAACCTGGAAAAACAACAACTCCAACTTTACCTAATACACCTGGAAAAACAACAACTCCAACTTCACCTAATAAACCTGGAAAAACAACAACTCCAACTTCACCTAATAAACCTGGAAAAACAACAACTCCAACTTCACCTAATAAATCGGGAAAAACAACAACTCCAACTTCACCTAATAAACCTGGTAAAACAACTCCAACTTCACCTAATAAACCTGGTAAAACAACTCCAACTTCACCTAATAAATCGGGAAAAACAACAACTCCAACTTCACCTAATAAACCGGGGAAAAAAATCTTCAACTTCACCTAATAAACAGGGAAAAACAACAACTCCAACTTCACCTAATAAACCTGGTAAAACAACTCCAACTTCACCTAATAAACCTGGTAAAACAACTCCAACTTCACCTAATAAATCGGGAAAAACAACAACTCCAACTTCACCTAATAAACCGGGAAAAACATCAACTCCAACTTCACCTAATAAACCGGGGGAAAAAATCTTCAACTTCACCTAATAAACAGGGAAAAACAACAACTCCACCTTCACCGGGGAAACAAAAAACATCCCCAACTTCACCTAAAATCCGGAAACAGGGTAAGAAAAAAAACATCCGAGAGAGAAAGAGAAAAAAAGAAGGGAAAAATGAGAACGGGAAAAAAAATCTCAGACTTCACAACTTCACCTAATAAACGCTTTTTTTTCTCCTACGTTCTAATAAATAACCCCGACAGGCAAACACCATAAACACGAAAAAAAGGTTTATTATTAAGCCTTGCGCGAGGGGGAGAGGGGTAGGGGCGAAAGATCAGGCGGGGGATGGAAGGGAAGGAGAGGGGAGGAAAGGGGGGGAGGTCAGCCAATTACAGGGGCAGCCAGCAAGGAAGCAAGCACAACCTCACTTAAATAAAATAAAAGACTGCCAAATACTATAAAAAATACGAATAACTGAAGGTCGGGTGTAGCAGCAGCAACAAGGCACTGCTACGTTTACTTATACATGCTTAATGAATACAACTTGTTAATGATGGAATTTCGACTCAATTAAATTAATGAAATCTCCATATTCAATTAGCCTCGAGGCCATTCGGAAATATACTGTGTTCGTGGCCTTATCCTGTTGGAGGGGGGGGGGAGAGAGGGAGGGGGAAGGGAGAGAAAGAGGAAGGAGGGAGGGAAATAGGGGTAGGAAAAGGGACAGAGGAAGGGGGTTAGACACCGGGAGAAGAGGAGGAGAGAAGTTGAGAGAGGGAGGGAGACAGAATGAGGATGGGAAACAGAGATAGAGAGAGGGAAACAAAGTGAAAGAGGGAGAGGAGGAGAGGGGAAAGGAGGGAGTGAGAAGTTGATAGTGGGAGGAAGGGGGACAGAGGAAAAGAGGGAAGGAGGAAGAGAGGGAGGGATGGAGGGAAATGGAAACGAGTAAGAGGGAAAGGAGGAGGAAATTGAGAGAAGAAAAAACAGGAGAGGAAAAAAAGAAGGAAATTCGCAGAGATGTGAGTGGCAGTACTAGGAAAGAGAGAGAGAGAGAGAGAGAGAGAGAGAGAGAGAGAGAGAGAGAGAGAGAGAGAGAGAGAGAGAGAGAGAGAGAGAGAGAGAGCACGCTTTAACAGACTATAAAGGCAGAAGTGAATTTCAAATAAGCATCGAAAAAAACAAGTATTGGATGATTTGTCGCAACTCTCTCTCTCTCTCGCTCACACACACATTCCTCGAGCAATGTTATTCGTGTTTCTTTACCCACTGAGACTTGTAGCTCATAGTTTCGATATCCATTCCTTCTCTTACGTGTCTGAACCTTTTACCTTCATTCTCCCCGACACGCCATGGATCAGAGAGGGAGAGAGAGGGAGGGGAGAGAGAAAGAGAGAGAGAGAGAGAGAGAGAGAGAGAGAGAGAGAGAGAGAGAGAGAGAGAGAGAGAGAGAGAGAGAGAGAGTTTAGGTTAGGTTAGGTTTTTAGAGAGGAAGTATGCTCACCATACATCCTTTAACCGCTAAATTCCCTCGAAAAAGATCGAAGTAGGGATAGGAAGGAGGCGGGGTAGTGAAACGTGGGGCGCAAAGTACGTAGAGTTTTCGGTGTTCCCTCTCTCCGATGTAGTATAAATAAGAAAATAAAAAAAGAGATAGAAAGGAGGCGAGGTAGTGAAACGTTGGGCGCAAAGTACGTAGGGTTTTTGTTGTTTCCTCTCCCCGATAATAATAAAAGAGGAGGAGGATGTTCTAACGCCCTGTATTTCCGCTTCATTTCCTGACCATTTGGCACGTTTTTAATCCCGTACATAATGCACCGTTAAACCTCCTGGTAAGCCTTTTTTGGGACGCTCAGCCTGTAATCCGGCTTTTACAGAGTGGGAGTAAATGCACGGCTGTCCGGCTTTTTCGTCAATGCATTACGCTCTCCTGTTTTTTTGTTTCGTTTTGTTTTGTTTTGATGGCGTGTGTTTTGATCCGGTTTCACATGTTTCCGGTTTTTGTTTTATTTGTTTTCATCGTGTTGGGTGTCTGGTGATGGTGTTAAATGTACTGTTTTTGTCTGTTTTTATTTTGTCGTGATTTTGTCTTTGTTTTATTCTGTCTTTGTTTGTGTTGATTTTCTTTTTTAGTTCATCATATCCGTTGTGTATGCTAATTGTTTTGATCGTATTTGGTTCTGGTGTTACGGATATCGATTTTGTCTTGGTTGTTTTCTTTTTGTTTCTCATTTTCTGTTCATCATTTTGTTCGTCAGCTTCTATACTGTTTGCTTTTCTTTGTTTGTTTGTTTCGGCTATTATGTAAGGTATAATTTTTGTCTCACGTGCCACTCCTTCACGTTTTTCTTCTCTGTTATCATTTTCTTTCCTCCTCTTTGTTCTATCTTGTTTATATCGGGTGTCGAGGTAGGGTTTTTGCCTCGCGTGACACTCTTAATACAGCTTTCCTTGTTTTTTCCTCGGTTTCTTGTTTTATTTTTCAGTTTATCGCATTCTTTTTGTTTTGTCGTATTTATTTCGTATGTCTGGGTAGCGTTTTTGCCTCTCGTGACACTCTTAACACGGATCTCCTTATTTTTTATTTTGCCCTTTCATTTATCAGTTTGTTGCGGTTTTATTTTTGGTATTAAGGTGGATAGCTCTTCCGACCTGCTGCAGCCACCCCGCAGTCAGGCAGCCAGCCTGCCCAGTATCTGTTTTACATCCCGCAGCTATCACCAATATATTTGTTTCCTTTCGCCTCTCCTTTTATTTTCAGTCACCACCTGTTTTCTATGACGCTTCTGCCTTCTTTTTCTTCTTATTTTGTCCTCCTCATGATTTTCTCTTCAGCTTCACCGATTTTTTTTTTTTTTTTTTCAGCACCTAACCTACCTTGACTTGACCTTTCACATCAATTGTTTTCATCCGCCACCAATTTTGAATCACGTTCCTGCATCTGTGTTTTAGTTTTTTTTACCAGATAACCTAACCTGACCTAGCCAGACCTTTAACCTTTTCACCTCTGCCATTTTCATTTTCAGCAGCCACTACCAATTCTGACGATTTTTTATTCATGTTTTTTGGCCTAACCTACCCTAAGCAAACCTAACGTACCCTAACCTCAGCCATTTTCATTTTCAACCACCTACAATTTCGTATCACGCTTCTACCATCGTGTTTAAGGATTTTTTTTTTACCACCGAACCGAATCTAACCTTTCACCTCCGTTACTCGTATTCAGCAGCCACCACCAATTTTGCATCACGCTCCTGCCAGCCTGTTTTAGGAATATTTTTCGCCACCTGACTGCCCGAAATGGTGGATGAATAGTAAACGTGTGCGGCGGGGAGCGGGTGCAGCCTGGCGTCAGCAACTCTGGTCTGTGTCTGTGTTAGTGTTTCCCACGGGACGCCGCCTGCAGGTTCCAGCGAGGCCGCGTGACCAGGGGAGGCAGGCAGCGGGGAGAGAGGTTCCCGCGTGCTGGTGCCTCTTTAAATTTAACACTCGCCCGAGCTGAAGTCTGCGCATCCTTGTGGCAGAACACGCTTGAAAAACATTGCCGGAGAGTGGAAGGAAAATGAAATGCATGTCATGGGGTTACTGTTGAAAGGGAGATGTTGCGTGATGATTTCGTATGCTGGTTCCTCCTATTTTTAATTTAACTCTCGCTCGAGCTGAAGTCTGCGCGTCCATGTGGCAGAACACGCACGAAAACACTGTCGGAGAGAGGAAGGAAAATTAAATGAGAGCCATGAGGTTATTGTTGAGAGGGAAATGGTGCATGTCGAATTTTTTTTTAATGTTTCGGGTCGCTGTTTATGTTGAAGGTTTGGGAAGGTGAAAGAAAAAAATTAATTACGAGTCATAAATGTATTGATAAAAGTGGGAGATTACTGGAATGACCTTAAATACAAAAAAAAAAAGATATAACACGACGCGAATTCATTTGTAGTTAGGATTTTTACCTGAAATGTCTGATATATTGAAAATGAGGAATGCTGATGTCGCAGAATAATGTATTAGAGACGATACCGTAGTAAAAGACTTGTAATACGAAAAAATGGAATTAAGAGCATAGAAATGACATTTTAAAAAGAATATACGTAAAATAAAAGAGAGAGAAATGAAACACTAGCTATATTGCTCATGCCTTGGGTAAAATGAACAAGAGAATTATGATAGAAAATTAAAAAGTAGTAAATAATTTATAATGACCTATAAAACAACAATAAATATCATAGCACATAAACGAATAAAACAAACTTCCCGAACCACTACTCAAAAAACACCCACACGGAAAAACGAGGAAAAGGTTACATGCGAAACAAAACGAGAAACGCCAAAAATGAAGGAAAATCGCAGGAAGATTCACGGAAAACTGCAAATGGAAAATAAAAAGTAAAAACTCATGAAATTCACATCGATCCGGAGACCTTGCCACGCGCTTCCCACGGCGGAGCGTCCCGTGGGTCTTGCGTCTCCATGGAAGCTGGTGGGGAGCAAAAAAGGGTGAGGGAGAAGACGCAGCAGTCGGTCACTACGGAGAAAAGGGAGGCTTGCGGGGGTCGGAATAAGTCGTACAAGGGGTGAAGAAAAGTGAAACTGGGGTGGAGTGGCTTGTGGGGGTCTGAATAAGTCGTAGAGAGTCGTAGAGTCGTAGAAGGGCGAAGCTATGGTGGGGAGGCTTGTGGGGTTCATAATAAGTAGTAGAAAGTGTGTAGAAGGGAGGAACTAGGTCAGGGGAGGTAAAGAGAGAACGTAGAGGGTGCGTCAGGGGGCGGTGAGGAAGGGAGAAATAGCACGAAAGAATAAAAAATGAGTCGGGAAGGGTCAGAAAGGAGCAGAGGAAGCTTGGGGTGGGTCGATAGATAGTTGAAAGACCCAGAAAATGTTGCACTGGGTCTAGAGGGCTCAAGGAAGGATGGGGATAGTCAAGCGGGGTCAGGACTCGGTCAGGATTGGTTAGGGAGGGGAGGAGGAGGGTGGCTGCGCGGATGGGCAGGTGGCAGCGTCAGCAAGTCTTCATCACCTGAGCCCAAACCTTTCTGGCAGCCGAAAAGGAAAGACGAGCTCCGACGGACGATCAGTATTCCTTCTGCTGAATTTGAGGGCAAGAGAGAGAGACGGAGAGGGAGACAGAGACATACAGACAGATAGGCAGACATATATGTTTATTCCAGATTCAAACGCACACAAACACATACAAACAAAAGTGCGAAGAAGAGATAAAAGAGAGAAGGAAAGAGGAAGACAAAGATGTATATGGGCAAGAAGATAGAAGACGCTGAGAGTGAGAAAGACGGATAAAAGAAAGTGGATAAGATTTGTTTCCGCGTCAAGGTGAAGAAGAGAAACAGAGGAAGGAGAAGGAGAAAGAGAAAAAGAAGAAAAAGAAAATGAAAAAAACAAGAACATGATAAACAAGACCAAGATGAAAGACGATGAAAAATATGAAGAAAGAGAAAAAGAAGAAAAAGAAAAAAAGACTTACGAAGAAATGTAACTAGTGACAGATTGGGTGAAGAAGAAGAAAAAGGAAACGAAGAACCTGAAGAAGGAGAAGAAGAGGGAAAAAGCAATTAGGAGGGCTTCGAAAAACATGGAAAAAGTAAAAAAAAAAAATGGTAAATGGAGTATCTGAATATTATAAAATGCGGTTGATCTTTTTCGGTACCCCTAAAAGACAGGTACACAGGCTCTGAAATATTATTACTTGATCAATAAAAAGCAAAAGGAGTGAAAGAAACCGAATTAGGGCTAAATTGGAGGGTCTCTCTCTCTCTCTCTCTCTCACGGGAAATCTACTGCTCTCTATACTACAATAACTTTTACGGCCTGTGTGTGTGTGTGTGTGTGTGTGTGCGTGTGCGTGTGCGTGTCCGTGTGCGTGGATGCGTACGTTCGTGCATGCGTGCTCCCCGTGTGTCTATCTTTGTTTTGCCTAACGCTCAATGAACACACACACACACACACACACACACACACACATCCGCCTCACCCCGCCCACCCCACACACAGCCCTCCTCTCCCACCCCTCCTCCCAAACACAAGCATTTGCCTCCCCATGAATGCAAATGAGTTTAAATGAGGTCGCTTGTGTTGATTAATCCAATGGAACATAAGCGGATCGGGCCAATACAGCTTTGACGTCCCTTCCTTGTACGTCATTCCTCTCGCCAAACACAACTTTAGGAAGCGCCCCGAGCAGCTCCCTCATATCCATACATTAATTCCTTCAACTTGGCATCGGATTCTCTCGTGCCTGAGGAAAGTTTATTGGCTCGACAAGAGTTGGGGGATGTGGATTTAGTAATATTACACTTGATTTCGAATACTGAATAGGTTATACGAATTTCACTGCACCAAATCATTTTTATACGTTCGTTATATTAATTCTTAGGTTGAAAGAAATACAAAAAATACAAGAAATGGGAAAGAAAGGAAGGAAAAGATATAGGAAAAGAGACAAAAAAGGAAGTCGATAAGGGTGTAACAGATGACGAATGGAAGAAGAGGGAGGGAGGGATGAAAAAACAATAAAGGGAAAGAAAACATGGTGGAGCGTTAGTAATATTACACTTGATTTTAAATACTGAATACGTTACACGAATTTCACTGCACCAAATCATCTCTATGCGTTGTTTTTAGTAATTGTTTGGTTGAAAGACTTATTTTCCCCTCAAATTTAGTAAGATTTGCTCATATTGCACTTGATATCGAATACAGAATAGATTATACAGATTGCACTTCACTAATTTCTCATTCATATACATTTTTACTATTCGTAAGATTAAGATGTAAAATTCGTACGAGACAAGACACATTTTCCTCTCCCATATCAAGGATTCGCTCATATTACACTCGATTACCAATACTGAATAAGGTACACGGATTGCCCTTCATTAAATCATCATCTTTATATATATTTTTTACGGTTAAGATATAAAGCTCGTAAGAGACAAGATACATTTTCCTCTCCCATATCGAGGATTCGCTCTTATTACCCTTGATTTCCAGTACTGAATAAATGATACAGACTCCACTCCACTACATCATCATCTTTATACACATTCTCTTAACTAATTGTCTCGCTAAAATGTAAAACTCGAAGATAAGTCATATTTTTCCTCTCTCGTTTCAGGGTCGCCAATGAGTGCTGGCTTGTGCGAGGGTGGTAGCCATGGCAACCAGACCAGCAAGCTACCAGGCGTGTTTACCCCCAAGATCATCGGTGAATAACGCCACAAAGGTTATAAAAGGAAAGATATGGAGATTAACACGCCAGCCCCTCCGTCCGTCCCCCCCGCCGTCCCGCCAACCCCACCTCAGCGCCACGGCAATGAGGTTAGTACTCTCTCTCAGTTACGCTTTTGTTTTGTCTCTTTTTTTTTTCGTTGTTTTCTTTTTTTCGTGTTTGCGTGTTTGGTTATGTGTTTTGTGATGTCTCTATGATTGTTGATTGTTTGATTGTCTGTGTTTTGGGTTGTTCGTTTTCTGTCCATCTCTGTTTTTTTCTCTGTTTTCTCTGTGTTTTCTGTGTTTGTTTGTTTGTCTGTGTCTATTTCTGTCTCTGAACATGTCCGATTGCTTCCCTGTCTGTCTATCTTTTGCCCCCTTCCATCAATAGTTCCCCCCCTTCCCTTCTCTCTCTCTCTCTCTCTCTCTCTCTCTCTCTCTCTCTCTCTCGCAACACACTCAATACTCCAGCTCCCGTAAACCAATCTCTTGCCGATATGGTCCAGTTTTTAGCGACTTTTTGTGTGTAAATCGAACACGGATTCCCAATAAAAAAGGAGGAAGGACAGGCGCGTAAGGGATTAGACAGGTAGGGGACAGGAGACAAAAAAAGGGGAAGTCGATTAGGTGAAAAACGCATGACGAAAGGAAGGAGAGAGAGGGAGGAAGGGAAGGAGGTGGAAAGGGAAAGGGAAAAATGCGAGAAACAGGGAAGAGAGGAACGAAAAGACATAAAAAAGGAGACAAAAAGATGGGAGTGTATTAGGTGAAAAACGCATAACAAAAGGAAGGAAAGAGAGGGAAAGAGGTGGAGTCTGAAAAATGCGAGAGAAAAGGGAAAGAGAGAGGAAGAAAAAGATATAAGAAAGGAGACCAAAAAAGGAGTTGATTAGGTGAGGAAGACATGACGACAGGAAGAAAGGAAAGAGAGAGAGGGAAGTGGAGAGTCTGAAAAATACAAGAAATGATAAAGAAAGGAAGGAAAAGATATATGAAAGGAAATAAAAATGGAATCGATTAGGGTGCAACAGATGACGAATGGAAGAAGAGGGAGGGAGGGAAGTGGAGAGTGTGAAAAATACGATGAAAAAACAATAAAAGGAAAAAAAAACGTGTAGGAAAGTGCATTTAATAGAGGTACAAGAGGGCGTCTGAGAAAGAGAGAGAAAGTGGAATAAAGTAAAAAAGCAAAAAAAGGGTAAGAGAAAAAAGACGCCAGTGAGAAACATATGATGGAAGGAAGAAAAAGGAGGAAGTAAGGAAGTCTGAAAAATACGAGAAAGAGAGAAAAAGTGAAATAAAGTAAAAAAGGAAAAGAGTAAGAGAAAAAAGACGCTATTAAGTGAGAAACAGATGATGGGTGGAAGGAATAGGGAGGAAGTAAGGAAGTTTGAAACATACGAGAAAAGAAGAATGAAGAGGAAAAACGTATAGAAAAGAGCAGTGAGTAAATGAATAACATATCAAGGTAAAAATGAATGAGAGAGAGGAAGTTGAAGTCTGAAAAATACGAGAAAAAGGGGAAGAAAGGAAAGAAAACATATAGGATGGGGCAGTGAGTAGGTATGACAGGGTTCTGAGACGGAGACAGGAATAGGAGAAAAGAGAGGGAGAAAAAAAAACAGACTCGATTAGGTAAGACGGAAGGATGGAATAAAAGCGAAGGGGAAAACGAATCTGAAAAATGCAAGAAAAATGAAAAGAAAAGACTGAAGGGATATAGGAAAGGGCAGGAAGTACGTACAAAAGGCCGAGTACGTGAGAGAGAGTTAAATAAAGTTAAAAAAGAATAAGAGAAGAGAGAGTAAAAGAGAGGAAGAGTCGATTAGGAGAAAACAGATAAAAGAATGAATGAAGAAAAAGAAGAGCAAAAACATACAAAAAAAGGGAAAGAAAGGAAAGAAAATGTATGGAAAAGGATAGTGAGTAGGTACAAGAGGTCGTCTGAGAGAGAGAGAGAGAGAGAGAGAGAGAGAGAGAGAGAGAGAGAGAGAGAGAGAGAGAGAGAGAGAGAGAGAGAGAGAGAGAGAGAGAGAGAGAGAGAGAGAGAGAGAGAGAGAGAGAGAGAGAGAGAGAGAGAGAGAGAGAAATAAAGTCAAAGAAACAAAAGAAAAAGAAAGAGAGAGATAGAGAGATGAAAAATAAAGTTACCCGCCCTTCCTTCGCCTTCTTGACATTTCCACCCCGCCGCCTCGTCCCCGCCTTGTCGCCACACCTCAAAACGGATTACGCGTGCATATGTTTTTTGCTTCTTGTCGAGTCTCCGCAAACAAGAAACAAGGAAAATCAGGAAAACGTGAAATGAAAACACTGAAACACACACACACACACACACACACACACACACACATCATAAAAAAAATCGTTCAATTAAAACAAAAATCAATAATGCAAAGAAATATAAAATTTTCTGAACTCTAAAAAAACTACGCTGTTCGTTCATTATTTACTCTTTTATCGAATTCGTGCTTTTAATTGTTCCGCGAATCCTTTTTATTTTTTTATTTGGGCGATATTTTTCAATTTACACTTTATTGACACGCAGCTATCGCAGGAAAAAAATGTTCAGTAGAGCCAAAAATGAAAGTAAAAAATAAGAAATAGATAAAAATAGAATGCAACAGATGAAAATAAGAAGTAAAAATAGATTATAATGCCTTTGTGACGTACAGGTAAGTCCCGCTTCCTAATTTTGCAACGACTTCTCCCTCGCCGAAAAATTGAAGAAGTGAAAAAGAAAATTAGAAAAAAAGTTAGATAAAAATAAAAGAGAACAAGTAGATCATGAAACCTTTTTGACGTAGAGCTAAGTTCCCCTTCCGCATGGAGCAACGACCCCTACCTGGCCAAAAAAATAAATAAGTTGAAAAAAAAACCATAAGAAAAAGAACAAAAATACATAAAAAAATGAAAAGAAAAGCAGATCATGAAACATTTTTGACGCAGAGTTAAGTCCCCCTTCCGAATTCTAGAACGACTCATTCTTAGTTAAAAAAAAAAAATGAATGTTGAAAAATACAAATACATAAAAATACAAATATAAATACATAAAAATACAAGAAAACAAAATTAGTTCATGAAACTATTTTGACGCAGAGCCAGGATCCCCTCTCCCAATTTCCCTGCGCCTCCTACCAGCCTGAAAAATTGAATAAGTCAAAGGATTTTGAGGAAAATAAAAGTAAAAATGTAAATAAAACTCAATTGGTCCGTATACATGTGGCGGGCGGTTTGTAAAATGCTGGAAGGGGAAGAACTTTTAAAACGGAAGTAAAATATAACTCCTGGAAATAAAATACACGTTCTCTTAAACTGAGGAAACACACTAATTGACTTACAGCAATCACCGTTTTTTTAGAGGGTATTCCTTTTTTTTTTCTTCTTTTTTGCTTGAATGAAACTAATACGTATTTCAGGAATGTGATTTCTTCGTTTTTTCCGATTTTCCTGTTTTTTTTTTCTTCATCGTCTTGGCGATTGACGTGAAACCGTTGGTCAAAAATAAATTGAGCGAGTGTGATCCTTCAAAGAGATCATAATCCTTGCTCCTCGTAAAAGATCCAGAGAAAAGTTAATAATTACGGAAAGAGGAGTGGAAAAATAAAATGCTGAGTACGTTGTGGACAAACAGCAAACGAGCATCAGTGATTAGGTGACAAAGTTATTATGACGATTAAAAGTATGACGTTGGCAGTTTTAATCTTGTCTCCAGTGAATCGAAAGCCAATCCCAAAACCTTCATCGACTCGACAAAGATTACTGCATTCTCGGCAAAACAAGGACGTGGACGGTGACCCAGGTACTGCCAATAGACGTTCCACAATGATCTTAGCCCACAGCTCTGCCTAATACCCACTCCATACATGTGTTGAAAATTTATAGGGGAATAAACATAAAGACCAAAACCAAAATAATACAAAGAAAATACGTAAACAGTAAGGAAATATAACCTTACAACGATTACTACAAACCTAGCCCATACAAATGTTGAATATCGAAAGTGCAATGACTATAAACAACTAAAATGAAATTATACAAAGAGTGTAAGTAAAAAGAAAAAAATAATATACTTGCAATGAATACCACATACCCAGCCCATACAAGTGTTGAAAATTGATGGGCCTATGAATGTAAAGAACAAAAATTTAAATAAAAATGAAAAAACATCACCAGAAACAGAACAAAACGGATAAACCTTCAATGAATACCACCACATGCCTGTATTGAAAATTGATGGGGCACTGAATATAAAGAACAGAAAAGGAAATAGTAAAAGCAAAATCTAAGCAGAAAGATCGGAATTAATAAACTCGCAATGAATCCCACGCGAAGGGAAGCATCAAAAGCAACACGCGACTCGATTTGTTTCCGGAGCGAGAGAATCAGAACAGGAACCCGTTTCATCCCGGTTAGCGAGGCCCGTGTCATCGCGTTCCGGGCCCGGGGCGGAAATATTTGTCCCCCTTTTGTATATTTATGGAGGGAATGTGGAGGCAAAATGAATATATTCTGTTTGTCTTACAACGACATTTTCCGCCCGACCTTCCAGATAACAGAATTACCGGGGGAAGGGACGAGCCGCGACCCCCACAAGCTACGGGTTCCTCTATGTGTGTGTGTGTGTGTGTGTGTGTGTGTGCGCGTGTGTTTCCACTCTGCAACGATTACTTTCAGTTGGCACGCGTTACTAAAATTGGAAACTGGCTTTGCTATGAGTTATGGAATTGTTCCTTTTGTATTTTTTTCTCTCCTCATTTTTTAAACATTTTGCTGTTCCCATATAACTAAAAGGTTGGAGGTGACTATGATAAAATAAAAAGGTCGTGATAATTATATTAGGTCAATTCATGTAGTATTTTTTTCCTTTTATTTTCCTGTTCGAAATAACTGTGCGAAAACCCGATTTGCAATAACCAAGAGGGGAATGTCAGCTTGTTATATGGTCAAAGGGATTTTTTGTGTGTACTTTTGCTTTGATATCCGACCCCTGACCATCAAGGGTCTCATTGGGTCTTGATTTGTTTTTCATTGGTTTGGAATCGAGTTAAAAAAAAAAAAGGGAGGAGAAAGAGGAAGTTTTGTGTTAATGTATTTGGCTTACGTTTTCACAGCCGCATTTCGTCACATATAATCTTCATGTCTTCCCTTATCAACATCAGTCATTGTTAGTCCACTGTAGAGCATAGGCCTTTCCAATGGTATCTCATGGTATTGGACTCCATCATACTCCGCCAAATGATTGAAGTACTACCACTGTTATCATTATTATCATCATTATTATTATTATTATTATCATTGTTATTATTAAGGACTAAAACGGGTGATTATTTTCCCAGATAAATAAGGAAGGTTAATTATGAAAGCGTGTTGAATAATAAATTAATCTACCTGCCGGTGTGTGTGTGTGTGTGTGTGTGTGTGTAGTGCGTTGCCTTTACAGGACCTAAATGAACACTACGATAATTAGTTTTCTCTCGCGCGTGTTTTTTCTTACTTCCTAATTAATGCCTGGGAGATATTTTGCAGTATAAGTAATAATAATAATAATAATAATAATAATAATAATAATAATAATAATAATAATAATAATAATAATAGTAAGAAGAAGAAGAAGAAGAAAAAGAAGAAGCAGAAGCAGAAGACCGTGAAGGAGAAGGAAAATAAGAAGAAAATAAAGAAGAATGAAAAGAAAAGGAGGAAGAAGAAAAATAAGAAAAAGTAAAAGAATAAGGAGGAGGAGAAGGAGGCGATAAAGCAAAATAAAGAGACGAAGAACACCACCAGCACAATAAAACCTTCAACAGACAACAATAACGAGAACATAAACACGAAGAACAACAGCGAGGACGGCGGTAAGAAAAAGAAAAAAACATACCCAGCCCAGACAAAAAATAAAAAAAACATTCGCAGCCCAACACAACCATTACGAAATCTAGAACGGAAGAAAAGTTTACCTCATCAGCAGATTAACACACACACACACACACACACACACACACACACACACACACACACACACACACACACACCTCCCCCCTACCCACCCAAACCCCCTTCCCCTCCCCCCCCTCCCCCTCCCACACACACACTGGCGGAAGATCTCATAATTAGGAGCCGGGACCAAAGTAATATTTCCCTGACTCAAAATGGAGCTGGAGGTAAAGTATTTCTCTAGTAGGCGATGCAAACCTGAGGACTAGCACGCAAGAACCAGGAGGAGGAGGAGGAGAAAGAGAAAGAGGAGGAGTAGGAGGCGAGAGGGGATGGTGGTGCCGGTGGTGGTTGTGGTGGTGGTGGTGCGGGGAAGGGAGGGGAGGGTTAAAGGGATTGCAGACGCACCGAGAACGAACAAGAGGAAGCAAGGGAAGCGAAATTATTATTAGTAGTCTTGCGAACGGGATTAGGTGGAGGAAAAGGAGGAAGAGGATGAGGAGGAAGAGGATGAGGGGGATAAAGGTATTTGGATCACAGATTGCAGCTAAAAGGGAGGAAGAAGAGGAGTAAGAAGAAGAAAAGAAAGAAGAAGATGAAGAAACAGGAGAAGAAGAAAAGGAATGAACAAGAAAAAGATGAAGAAATAGGAGAAGAAAAGGAATGAACAAGAAAACCAAGAACAAGGAAAATAATAAAAACGAGAAGAGCAAGAAAAAATAAAAACTAGAATATGTGAAGGAAGAAGACGAGAAGGAGGAGGAGGAGGAGGAATATATAAAAATCACAATTGAAAAGCAAGGATAAATATGATAGCCCGGCTGAAAATATTGATAAGCGATGAAATGATGAGATGAAACCAGGAGGAAGATGCTGAGGAGGAGGAGGAAGAGGAGGAGGGAAAGAAAGAAAAAAAAGGAATGGAAAGATGAGGATGAGGAGGATAATACGAACGAGGAGAAGAAGAAGGAATGATACGAAAATGTACAAGAAGGAGAAAGATAAAATAAGAAAGAGGAGGAGGAGGAGGAGGAGGGAAAGAACGAGAAGGAAGATGGAAAAGAAAGACATGAAAAAGAACTTGAAAGGAAACGAAGCTAAACAAGAAGAACAAGAAACGAAGAAGGAGGATGAGAAAGAGAAGCGAAAAAGAAAATGTGGAAGAGAAAAACAAAAGCAGAAACAAGAGCAAGAAAAAGAAGGAATAAGAGGAGGAAGAGAACGAAGACATGGACAAAAAAAAACCACAAAACTAATAATAATAAGAAATTATGGATAAGATTTAATTTCACTGTATTTCTGAATGTTTATGAGACACTGACGGGAGGAAACGAGTACCGTGCGTGTTGCTCCATCGATCTCCGGCGTGTCACTCTTGTGGAAGGTGTCGCTGAAGAGGGGAGGTAAGAAACAGGAGGGCAAGGGGGGGCGAGTGGGCAGAGGGAGAGAGGGGGGGGGGGGCTGTAAGGCTGTGAAGTAAAGGAAGGTTTGCCGCGTCATCAGGGAATCGCCTCGGTCTTTCAAAAATGATGCACCGGCAATATTAAAATGTAGCCTCGAGGTTTGTTTCTTTGGTGTTCGTTTGATCCTGTGCTGTATTACTTTTATTATTTTTTTGTTTGCTTTTGTTTGCTTTGGTGCTTTCGTTTTTTTTTGTTGTTGTTGTTGTTGTTGCTGTTGTTGCTGCTAATGCTGTTGGTACGTGGAAGTGTTGATTTAGTCTTTGTGTTTTGTGCAGTATTATTTGCAACTTATTATTATTACTATTTCTATTATTATTATTATTATTATCATTATTATTATTATTACAACTAGGTATATACGAACGTTCTACTTTCATTATTATTGTTATTTCATCATTATTTTCCTTTGTTACTATTATTATTCACTACTTTTTCAACATTTATCATTATTATTATTATCAAAGGTGTATCTCACTGCCTGATAGAGACTCACTTCCGCGTAGATGAAATGTTCGACCTCCAGGAATATACGCTCCGCAATTCTGTCTGTCTTCAGTGTGGAGGGATGACGAGACTTTTAAATTTATACCTCTTATAATGTTCCGGCCTTCCGTATTGCTCTGTGCTCATTAATATCTTCGAAGCTGCTCGGCCACTCCTACGTTTGAACTCATTTTAAGATCTTCAACACAATATCGCTTTCCTGCACCGCTTACTCTGGTACAACAAACATATGCGAGCTCAATTAAACTTGTGTTGCGTTCAGAGTTTGACCATTTCATACCCACCTATTGTTATTACTTTATTATTGTTATTATTTAATTTACTTTGGCGGTATTATATATAGTGCTAAATCGATTACTGCTTCTTCTATCGCTAACAACACAGCTTTTTTTTCCGTTAAAACTACTAGTACTAAAATAACGACAATGTAAATCTATTTCTCATCAAGAGGAGGAGAAGGAAGACGAAGAGGGAGACGAGAAGGCAGAACAGGAGGAAGGAAAGAAAAAGGAAGAGGGAGAGAAAGTAAGAAAAGCGGAGAGATGAAAAGAAGGAAGACGAAGAAGGAGAAAAGTAGGAAGAAGAGGAGGATGGAAGGAAAAAGGAAGAGGTTGATAATTTTACATAACTCAAATCATGTCTTCTGTGTTTATTTATTTATTTCGTGCGTTTATATAATCTTCAAGTCTCGTTTTGTTTACTCTTGTTTTGTTTTGCTTTTATTTACTTTTGGGCTACTCTCCTTGGCTTTCAGTACGCGGCGGTTTATCCTCAAAATGTAGCACCGGCTCTGCTTTATAACTTGATGTATTAAGTTTAAAACGGGCCGAGGAACAATCCACCACTGCCCTGTACAGCCACCTTCACCACCTCCTCAACCTCTCTTCTTCATCCTCCTCTCTCGCATTTCCTTCCCCTTCTCTTTCTTCTATAATATCTTTTTCTCATCACTTTTACCACTCCTACTTAGTTGTTGTTTTCTTCACTCCTCCTCCTTCTCCTTTTCCTTCTGCTTTCTTCTACTACTACATCAACAGCCACCACTACTTCCTTCTCGTCCTCTACCTCTTACTTCTCCTCTTCTTTTTTCCCTCCTCTTTCTCCTGTAGCACCTTCTTTTGCTAACTTTTATCACTCATCTTTCACTTACTGCTTTTCTTTCCTCAGTTCTTTCTTCTTCCTGTTCTTTCTTTTCCTCTCTCTCTCTCCTCCTCTTCCTTCTCCTCCGCCTCCTTCTCGCTATCGTCTTCTTCTTCTCCTCATCGTCATCCTTCTTTCTTTTCCTTCTCCTCACCCTACTGCTTTTGCTCTTCCTCCTCCTCCTCCTCCTCCTCCTCCTTCACCTCCTCTTCCATCTCCTCTCTTCTTCCGTGTTTTCCTCCCCTCGCCCCAGTTTTCCTCCTCCTTTCTCCCTCTCATTTCCTATTCACCGCTGTCCTTTCTCCCTCCCCCTTGACACCAGCTCCTCGTTCTCTTTCCATGAGTAAACTCGAGCTCGTTACGTTGAAGGGAAAGGAGCAGCTAATCGACTTTGCAGAGAAGAAAAAAAACTCGCCCTTTGTGTCCCTGTAATTATCTGGCAACACTGAGAACAGCGAACCCAACCCAACCCTAATCCTCCTTTCCCCCTCCGTCACCCAAGCACCTCCTCTGGCCGTCCCTCGTTTGTGGAGTTTCGAATGACTTCATAGAGAGTTGGAATCATTGTTTAATGGCGGGTGAAATACTGGAAGCCTTATTGTTAAAGTTAAAGCGTCGATACTGTATGTGGCTGCTTACCTATGTGAAAAATAGATTAGTAGGCGAGGAAAAGAGATAGAGGTTCGTTGACGCTCATATACTGTTGTCGGTTACTCTTTTTTTCATTCCTGTGTCTTTTAGAGTGAAATACGGAAAGCCCAATAGTCAAAGTTGAAGGGTCAGTACTTAACCTCCTTACCTTCGTGAAAATCAGACTAGTTGGTAAGGAAAAGGTAGATGAGTTCGTTGATGCTTATATATTATTGTTGGCGACCCTTTCCTTCAACTCTTTGTTCTCTTGAGTGAAAAACGGAAACTTTATTGTCACAGTTAAAGGGTCAGTACTTTGCCTCCTTACCTTCGTGAAAATCAGACTAGCATGTCGAAAGAAGGGAAGTAGGTTCTTGGACACTAATGTACTACTGTTGGTCACCCTTTCCTTTAAGCCTTATTGTCAAAGTTGAAACGCCAATACTGTGCCTCCGTACCTTCGTGTAAATCAGACTTCCATGTGAGAAAAAACGGAAAATAGGTTCGTGGACGCTAATGTACTACAGTTGGTCACTCTCTCCTTCAAGCCTTTGTCCTTTATCCCATTACGACTGTGTGCGTGCAGGAAGGAAAAAGGAAAATGAGAAGTAAAGTTGATAAATATAAACCAATTTGCCTTTGTACACGCACGTAATATATGCATTACCACTGTTTTTGGGGAGCTTTATTTTGTTTCTGCTTGACTTTCTCGTGCGGGCAGAAAAATAAGCGTTACAAAAAGGCAGTAATAAAAATGAATGCAAGCGTGAAAGCAACTCCTGGTGTAAGAATGAGAATGAATATAAAAAAGGAAAATGAGAGAAAAGATGAGGAAGAGAAAGATGCGTAACAAAAAGGAAACAACAAAAAAGAATGCGAGCGGCAAAGTGATTCCTGATGTGAGAATGAGAAGAAAAGGAGGAAAAGAGGAAAACGGAAAGAAAATATGTGAAAAGGAAAGCTGCGTAATAAAGAGGAAACAAAAATAAAAAGAATGCAAGAGGGAAATCAAGTCTTCTTATGAGAATGAGTATGAAGCTAAAAAAAAAAGACAAAGGAAGAAAATTGAAAGAAAAGAAAGAAGGAAACAAAAAAGATCACAAGCGGGAATGCAACTCTAGGTGTCAAAATGAAGAAAAAAAATAAAAGCTTAAAATGGAGAGAAAGGAAGAAAAGGAAGCGAAAAAATAAAGCAACTCTTGGTGGGAGAATGAGGAAGAGGAGGAGGACAAAAAATAAAAGAAAGAAGAGAGGAAAAATACAGGAAAACAAAAAAAAGAAAACCACAAAAAAAGAACGCAGGCAGGAAAGCAACTCTTGGTGTGAAAATGAGGAGGAGGAGGAGGAGGAGAAGGAGGAGGACAAAAAAATAAAGAAAGAAAACAGGAAAATTAAAAGAAAACAAAAAAAGTAACAACAAAAAAAAAGAGTGCAAGCAGGAAATCAACTCTGGTGTGAAAATGAGGAAGACGAGTTGGAGGAGGAGGGGGACAAAAAAAATAAAGAAAGAAGAAAGGAAAATTACAGGGAAACAAAAAAAAAAAAAGAGTGCAAGCAGAAAATCAACTCTGGTGTGAAAATGAGGAGGAGGAGGAGGACAAAAAAAATAAGAAGAGAGGGAAATGTAGAGAAAAGAAAAAGAAGAGTGGTTTGCAGCTGTCCCGCTAAGATACTGTGGCGGGAAAAATACTAGAGAAAAAAAACTCAAATAAAAGGAAAGGAAATGGGAGGAAATATTTTTGTTTATTTTCTGCACATTCTTTGCCCTGAAGTGGCTGTGCAGCGCCGGAAGAGACACTCGGGGAAACTTATTCTATTATAGTTTCATTCTCTCTCTCTCTCTCTCTCTCTCTCGCTGTCTCTCACGCACACACACACACACACACACACACATACACACACACACATATTAAATTCAAGTTTGGACCTAACTCTTTTCCACTGTTTTTTTTCTCTATGATGCATTGTATGACGAGAGAGAGAGAGAGAGAGAGAGAGAGAGAGAGAGAGAGAGAGAGAGAGAGAGAGAGAGAGAGAGAGAGAGAGAGAGAGAGAGAGAGAGAGAATTAATTAGAGATAAGGGGAAACGTGAATGACTTGATGAAGGAAAAGGAAATGAAATGAG
>NC_066513.1:25463667-25468667 GCF_024679095.1 Eriocheir sinensis | reverse complement strand
CTACGGCTGTGATAATGATGGTAGTTGCTGTAATGGATATGTCAGCGGGAGTAGTAGTAGGAAGAGGAGGAGAGGGAAGAAGAAGGAGGAAGAAGAGCTAATGATGTATGTAAAGGAGAACGGGGAAGGTGAAATAAGAGCATGAGGATGAAGAGGAAAAGGGGAGACTGATAAGGGAGAAGAGGAAGAGGAGAGAAAGGAAAAATACGAGTAAGAAATAAAGAAATCGATATAGAGATAAACATACTTGCAATATTTTTCACGTATCACAACCGCCAACCTGTTCAGCCTTGTTACGCAGGTAAAATATCTTCGTCAGGTGTGCAGGTATGGATCCAGTCATTAATTAGGACAACAAATAACAGGCCGACGCACACACACACACACACACACACACACACACACACACACACACACACACACACACACACACATATTGACCTCGTTTCTGTGCCATGACTTCCTATTTTTGCTGTACACACACACACACACACACACACACACACACACACACACACACACACACACACACACACACACACACACACACACACACACACACACACAATAACACACACAATCACAAACACACACACAGAAATATGATATCCCCTCTACCCTTCACAACCCGCCCGCCCCCCCCCTCCCCCCACATGCACACAGAGACACACAAAACACAAATATTAAACCAGCGGATTGACAAACACAGACCAAACACAGACGGATATAAACAGACCCAGGTGAGCCGGAGACACGCAAGATTCGGATCCGGTAATCAGGGTCACCGATACTCAAGCCGGATTTATTTCACCCATCACTGGACCCTTTGGAGAATTTTCCGAGACTCGACTTCACTTCAAACAGTGTCCGAAACATCTCGCTGATTTCTCCCTCGAACGAAGGAACCAGCGAAGCCTTGGTTCTCTTGAGCGAAGGAAAAAGATGTAAACGAATATATGATGAAAATAATTGAAGGAAAGGAAGACGAGTAGGAGGAGGAGGAGAATGAGGTCGAAGAGGTGGACGAGGAGGAGAAAGACGAAGACGAAGAGGAAAAGGAGAACAAGGAGGAGGAGGTTAAGGAGATCGAGGAAGATGACGACGAAAAGAAAGATGAAGACAAGGAAGAAAAGGAATAGGAGGAGGAGGACAAGGAGGAGGAAGAGGAAGAGCTCAAGGAGGACGAGGAAGAGAACGACGAAGATGAAGAGGAAAAGGAGTGGGACGAGGACGAAGAAGAGGAAGGGGAAGACGAAGAGGAAGAGGAGTAGGAGAAGAAGAGCAGAGGAGGGGGAGAAGGAGAAACAGAAGGAAAGGAAAACGTGTGCAAGAGGAAGAAAATGAGGCCACGAAAAAAATAAGAAGAATAAGAAGAAAAAAGAAAGAGAAAGGAAAGAGCAGTGTCACACGGATTAAATAATTAATAAAGTAGAAATAGTGTAATGCAAGGGATTAGTAAAGAGAAAGCAAGAGAAAGAGGAAGAGAGAGAAAGAGAAAAAGGGGGAAAGAAAAAAGAGAGCAGCATAATAAGAGAAATAACGGAGGAAGGGCCGTAGGATTAGAACTTACAGCAAAGAGAAATTTTGTGTAAAGAAATACGAATAATTATCATGCACTTAAAAGGCAGAACAGGAGAGAGAGAGAGAGAGAGAGAGAGAGAGAGAGAGAGAGAGAGAGAGAGAGAGAGAGAGAGAGAGAGAGAGAGAGAGAGAATAATAATTGTATAGAGTTGGAAAGGTTCGGTTCACAACGTAGTGGCGTAACACAAAAGCGCTTTTCAGTACGTAAAAAGAGAACTTCCGTGATAAACTAAAGATCTGCCTCCTCGCTTCTGCTTAAATACTGAACGTGGACGAAAGTGTATGTGATATAATAGAGAGAGAGAGAGAGAGAGAGAGAGAGAGAGAGTTATTAAGCTTTGTCCCAACCACTAACAGCACTGCACTACAACCTCCCGGCGTTCTATGAAGAGTCTGCAATCTCTCTCTCTCTCTCTCTCTCTCTCTCTCTCTCTCTCTCTCTCTCTCTCTCTCTCTCTCTCTCTCTCTAAGGTCATAGGTCAAGGTCACTTTACCGCCTCATTACCTTTTTCAGATTTTATTCAGCGCAGGTGCTTGCATGAGTGCGTGTGAGTGTGTGTGTGTGTGTGTGTGTGTGTGTGTGTGTGTGTGTGTGTGTGTGTGTGTGTGTGTGCTAAACCAGCCACTCATGCCCTAAGCTGTTTGGTTCCTGAAGGGTTGAAAGCAGAAGGGAGAGAGAGGAAGAGGAGAAGGGATAAACTCTGGACTAGGAATGGGAAAGAGGAGGAAGAAGAAGAGAAGGAGGAATTTCTGAGAGGCAGCGAAGGAGAGGACAAAGATAGCGCCCTAGGCCATTCTCGTCGTTGTGTGTGTGTGTGTGTGTGTGTGTGTGTGTGTGTGTGTGTGTGTGTGTGTGTGTGTGTGTGTGTGTGTAAGGTTTAAATATTCAAGTTGACCCCTGTATAAATATCATCGCAACACAAGGAAGGACAGGAAGAACGAATGAAAAAGAAACTGGTAAAAAAAATAAAACGTAGGTAAAGAAATTTCGTATCTTGGATTAAGGTCGCGCCACGTCTGTCTGGGTGAGGAATGCCGCGTCCTCAACCACCCCGAGCTGTTTCTCTCTCTATCTATCTCCCGTCTCGAATAATACATCTTTCCTTCTTTGAGGCCGGACGGTAGTGGTGAGTCGGACCTGAACTCTCACCCTTCCTCGTTACTGCCAGTCTCACATCTATCAAATTTTACTGGGGTCGTTCTTGGTCCTTCTCGTGTTACCAAGTCACCGATGCGAATGTGTATCTCAGTGGCTCTGGATTTATATGTAATGTTTTAGTCATGGCCCGGAGTTCACTTTGAGCCTTGGATGGTCATAAGGGAGTAAATATCTTTGAGTTTTATTATATCAGTCCTACTTTTTATTTGTTTTTTGTTATATTTCCTCTTATCATCTGTGGGTTCTGGTCTTTTTAATACACGTTTTTTTTTTTTTTTTTTTTAGAGAGAGAGAGAGAGAGAGAGAGAGAGAGAGAGAGAGAGAGAATAAAAAAAGGGGGAAAAACACAAGGGAAAGAGGGAAAATATATCTCGTGTTCCTTTCCATAAAACTCAGGTAAAAAAAAAAAATCTTACTTCCGAAAACCTCAACCAACCCAACACGTGACAACCAGGTGATCTAATTGGAATGAAACCTCACCTGTGTTCGCTACTCTCGACGCTTTCATTTTTCATAACTTTGTCAGTCCTTTTTTTTTTTCTTTAATTTCCTCCGGCTTTTTTATTTTAACTTTCCTTCACTCCTGTCAGTCATTTATTTTCTCCAATTTCGGCGTCATTTTTCTCTTCCTTGGCGACTGATCTTTTATTTAGAACATTTACCGTTTCATTTTTACATTTTTTTCCTATATATTTCTCTCTCTCTCTCTCTCTCTCTCTCTCTCTCTCTTTTCCTGTCGTATAATTTCCTTTTTTCAATATTTTTTCCCCTTCTTAACGCATTTTCTCCCTCAATAACTTTTTACTTACTTCTATTTCTATTTTTGTTTTTCTGTATTTTCCTGCTCTCATTTTTCTGCATATCCTTTCCCATCTCCCTGTTATTTTTCTTCCTATTTTCTTTAAGTTTTAATTTTATTTATCGTTCTTTCTCCGTCTGTGGCTTATTATTTATTTGTACTCTTATCTCCCTTCTCCTGTCTTCCATGTCTTTCTCCTTGTCCATGTCGATATTTTCTTCTCAAGCCATTTTCTTCCATTTTTCATTCTTTTTGTTCAAATCTATCCGTCTCTGGCTTATCATTTATGTACTTCTTCTCTTATATTCCTTTACTCTTCCATGTCTTTCTCCGTGTTCATATCATTATTTTATCATCACATTTTCTATAAGTTTTAATGTTTTTTCTCATGATTTCTCCTTGACTAATCATTTATTCATTTCTACTCTTATATTCCTCCCGATTTCTTCTGCTTCTATTTATCTTTTTTAATATTTTCAGAATTTAATTTTTCAGCATGGCCTTACCCTTGTGCCTGTCATTATTTTATCATCACATTTTCTATAAGTTATCATTCTCCTCGTTCTTTCTTCCTCTCTGACTTATCATTTATGGATTTCTACTTATTTATTTATTCTTTGCTCCACATCCTTTACGTCATTATTTCATCATCACATTTTCAATAAGTTATCATTCTCCTCGTTCTTTATCCCTCTCTGACTTATCATTTATGGATTTTTACTTATATATTGCTTCTTCTTTGCTCCACTTCCTCTACGTTATTATTTCATCATCACATTTTCAATAAGTTATCATTCTCCTCGTTCTTTATCCCTCTCTGACTTATCATTTATGGATTTTTATATATAAATTGCTTCTTCTTTGCTCCACTTCCTGTATGTCTTTCTTGTCGTGTTCGCTAAATCAAATCCCTTGTGCTGTATTTTTCTTATTTCCTTTTTCTGTTATTTCGTCCTACCAAGAATTATGATTTCTCTCTTTTTTTATATCCTTTTACTTTTAGTCTAAGTTTCCTTGTTCTTTCCTCCACCTCACTTTTTTGGACATTATTTTCTTTTCTGGATTTCTTAACACAGCGTCTTAGTTCTCTTTTTTTTTCTTTAGGCTCTGTTTTTTTGTTTGTTTTCTTGTGTGTGTCTATTTCCTTTCTATATTTTCTCTCTTCCACCTCTTGTGTCACCTTTTCTTTCCTTCATTCGTATCTTTTCTCTCCGTAATTTTCTTTTTCTGTACGAATTAGATTTTTCAGTGTTATTTTGAGTATCATTTTTATTTTAATTTATGTATTTCTTCTATTTATGTATCTTTTATATTTTCTTTTCCATTTATCATCGTTTCTTCGTATACCTTTTTACTAAGCTCCTATTTATTTCCATTTCATCTTATTACAATTTACTTTCGCATTACGTTTTCTTTCCCCCGTGTTTAACTTTTCTTAATTCCCTCTTTCACTATTTTTTT
>NC_066513.1:25413667-25461167 GCF_024679095.1 Eriocheir sinensis | reverse complement strand
CATTACTGTTTGTTTTGTTGTTCTTGTTGTCGTTGTTGTTTTCACCAGCATCGTAATCATAAATACTAATTTTAAAACTTTTTTATACTGGTGCTGAATATTTGCAGTAGTAATGATAGTAGTTGTAGTTGTAGTAGTAGTAGTAGTAGTAAAGAGAGAGCTAGTGTTTTCCTGTACCCTTGTTTTTTTTTTTTTTTGAGAGAGAGAATCGTAAGGAGAGGAAGGGAAATGAGTAAGAGGACGAAGAAGAGGAGGAGGAGGAGGAGGAGGAGGAGGAGGAGGAGGAGAAGGGCAATTAAGTACGCCTCAAATCAAACAGATAAGGAGAGAGAGAGAGAGAGAGATCTGACTCCTCATACATTTGCCTTCTAGATAACATTGTGTTCGTGCAAGACCGCCAACACCTCCGCCACTATCACCTGCAATACACGTGGCGCTAGATAACACTACAGGTGACACACACACACACACACACACACACACACACACACACACACACACACAGCACACAGCACACAGTACACTAGCACAACCTTCCATCCCCCCTCACCATAACCTCACCCATATCGATTACACCCTTTCTTAACACATCACCACCACCACCACCTCTATAACAAAAACAACAACACCAACAACAGCATCAGTAATAACATCAACAACAACAATGACAAGGCAACGATAACAAGTCACCCCCACCACTACGAGTACTTACGCTATCACCACCACCACCACCACCGCCACCACAACGTTCCCCTTCTCAATCGAAATACTAATTAAAAGGGAACTTCGTACTATCAATCTTGGTAATGAATCTTCAGCTTGCCTCCCAAACTTTGCTTCCTCCTCCCATTATACCCTCCCCTTCCTCCTCCTCCTCTTTGTCTTCCCTTTTCTTCATTTACGTTAAACCTAAATCACGTATATTTTTCCTGCTCAACTAAAATTACTCCTGCCTTTCTTTTTTCACTAGTTTTCTTTTATTTCCAAATTCATTAGACTTTCCCTCCTGATTTTTGCTTGCTTTTAATCTTCAAGTCATTTTTCTTACTCTCGTTTGTAGGTAATGTATCCGTCTCTGTTAGTTGGTATATTCATATTTGTCTGTCTCACTCTTTGTCTGTTTGTCTGTTTGTTTTTGAGTCTGTGTCTGTCTGTCCGTCTGTTTGTCTTTCTCGTTATATGTCCCTTAATGTACTTACGAATTATCAACCATATCTATCTCTCCATCTCTTCTTTCATATCTGATTCTAGGACTTAAATTACTCTCCTTTATCTTCTTATTCTTTATCACTACTCTTTTTGTCTCATTTCTTCCCTTCCTTTCCATAATCCCTCTCTCCCTCTCCCTGACTCTGACTCTCACTTCTTCTATTCATATTCTTTACAGTGATGGTTTTATATTAGCATTTAAATTCATGCGTTGCGAACTTGAAGATATATTGTATTATCTATCTATGTGTCTATATGTATATCTATCTATCTATCCCTCTATCATTCGTCCTTTCATTATGCGATTCCTCCTCTCCGTCCTCCATTTTTCCCGCTTATTCAATCCGCGTTCCCATCTTTTCTCTTCCCCTTCCACTCTCATCCACTTCATTTACCACGTCCCTCTTACCTCTCCATTCCTCCTCCACTTAATTTCCTTCTCCTACTAATTTCCTCCTCTCCCATTTTCCTCCTCCTCCACTTTTCTCCTTTATTGCGCTTTCTCATTCCTTCCTTTCCTTTATTTCTGTCTCACTTTCCTCCCCTCCTCCTCTTTCCCTCTCTCTTCTCCCTTTTTTCCCATTTATTTTCTCCTTTCCCATTCTCTCCCTCCCTTTCTCTCTCGTCACTTAGTCTTCGTTCTCTTGTTTTTTTCTTCATCTAAGGTCCAATTCTGCACTTCCCTTCTCCTTCATTCCTCTTTCTCTCATTTCTTCTCTCCTTCTCTTCCTCCCTCCTTCCATACTTGCCTGTCTCTCTCCCTTCCTTCTTTATCCATCAATCCCTTATTTTTTCTTCCATTGCCTGCATTTCCCTCCTTCTCGCCTTGCCTTTCTCTCTCTCTTCCTCTCTCCCTCCCTTCTCGCTGTCCCTCTCCCTTCGCCTTTTTCTCTCTTTCTCCACATAAGCCAGGGACAGTGCGTGCTTGCTTGCTCTCTCTCTCTCTCTCTCTCTCTCTCTCTCTCTCTCTCTCTCTCTCTCTCTCTCTCTCTCTCTCTCTCTCTCTCTCTCTCTCTCTCTCTCTCTCTCTCTCTCTCTCTCTCTCTCTCTCTCTCTCTCAGGTAAATTATGATAAGGTATCTCGCATATGCAGACATAATTAGCGTCGAGTTTTCGTTTAGTAAGGCAAAATGTCGTGTCTTTATCGTACTTCTGGCTCACAAAAGACTTTAACCTTCGTCGTTTTATGTTCAGAACTTTCCTCACAAGGCGGCAAGCGTGCGTGGTTATTAACAGACGCAGAAAAGTGTCGCTCAGGGAAAAAGATGAATGCTTAGGAAGAGTGATAGTGGTGGTAGTAGTTGTGGTTAAAAGAAAGTGTGTGTGTGTGTGTGTGTGTGTGTGTGTGTGTGTGTGTGTGTGTGTGTGTGTGTGTGTTTCCATGGTTTCTTTGATTGATGTGTGTGAGAGTGGTTTGTGTTAAGGTGGAGGTGCAGGGTTGCGTGTGTGTGTGTGTGTGTGTGTGTGTGTGTGTGTGTGTGTGTGTGTGTTTGTGGAGGTGAACTAAAGATGAACGATAGGAAGGAAAAAAGGAGGAGGAGTAGGAAAATAAAACGCAGCCGTAGGGAAGGAAAAGAAAAGAAAAGGAGGAGGAAATTTAAACAGGAGAAGCAGAAGAAAGATAAAAATATGAAAATGAAAACGGAAAGCGGAGAAATAGAAAAGTAGAGATGAATAGAAGGGGGATGAGGAAAAGAATGAGGATGCAAAAAAAAGGAGAAGGAGGAGAAGGAGGAGGAGGAGGAGGAGGAGGAGGAGGAGAACCAGCTAGTAACCCTCGTAAGTGACCTGTCATCGGGGTTGTTGATGAACACACACACACACACACACACACACACACACACACACACACGCAGAGAGAGAGAGAGAGAGAGAGAAATGGAACTAGAGATTGACAAACAGATAAGAACCATAACACACACACACACACACACACACACACACACACACACACACACACACACACACACACACACACACACACACACACACACACACACACACACACACACACACACACACACACACACACACACACACACTCAAGGGGCTGCGGCGTTGAATCGAGGCCATTGTTCCTCTTCTCACTCTCTTGCCTGATGCAGATTAGTACTCGTCTGCATCCATATTGTCTCGCGGATTACAGCAGGTGGCGTGTGTGTGTGGTGGTGTGGTGGTGGTGGTGGTGGTGGTAGTGATTGTTGTTGAAGTGGTGGTGGTTATGATGGTGAAGGATAATAAGCTGTTGTTTGAGTATGTAGTGGGGGTGTTGAGTGTGTGTGTGTGTGTGTGTAATGGTAATAATAATAATAATAATAAATGGTGGTGTGTGTGTCTGTGTGTGTGTGTGTGTGTGTGTGTGTGTGTGTGTGTGTGTGTGTGTGTGTGGTTTCATGTTTCTTTTCCTTTAATCGTTGCCTTATTGACATTATTATCATTACTATTTATGAAACTAATACTGTTGGGCCGGAAGAGTTACGTGACAAAATTTTAATCATTCTCACTCTGAGGATCAAGCAACAAAAACTCAATTCGAGATAATAAATCGTTCAGTTAAACTGTAATTATTGAAATAATTATAGATTCATGTTTAATTATATATTAATTATTTAGCTTTAATACAAATACCGACTGCAGGTTCATTATCTGTGATTAATTAGTTACCACTGTAGTAAAAAATAATTTCTCTTTCGATTCGCATGTGTTAACTTTGTTCATGATGCATGTCTACAAAAGCAGGAATTCCAGACATGAACAATTTTTGTGAAAAATGTTTGGAAGCAGGATGTTTGTCACCTCACTGGCCGCAGGTGTGACATGCCTCTTTTTTACAGATGATACAAATAAATTCGTAACGCTGCTTTCCAGAGGATGAAGTGCATTGGTTTGTATTTTGTATAAAATGCAAAGGTCGCCGACACCACAACAGTGTTCAAGATCGCGCGTCACATTTCCACGGCGTGGAAATTACCTTTTCGGAAAACAATATCGAACAGAGCCGCGTGACGCCCGGCACCAGACGACCGGACTGACGGGACGCAGGAAGCATCGGAAACAGTTATCAGAAATGACAGTCCGCGAAAACCTTGACTGCCTCTAATTATTTCAAGCTCCTGAGCGGCGGAAGATACTAATGGACAAATGTGAGATTCAGCTGTCAACTTTGAACCGAAAATGACACTGACAGTCGCCATTATCTCGGATACATACAATGCTAAACCGTCTAGAAATATTGTGCCATGAACATATAAAGCATTTCGAGGACCCCGCCAATAGAGAGCCGATGAACCCGCAGCCGCCAGCCACACATTGCCTTGTCTGCGCCGCGTGTAACATTTCGGAGCCAGACGGGCCTATCTTTTAATAGCTTCCTCCCTTTGTTCATCTTTCCAATTAGCGTCCAATTGTTCTTTTTGAGGACCGGCTTTCATGTGGTCAGTTGTGTTTGTCAGTCAATGGTAGCTTTTGTGGTGAGTTCAGGCAATTTAATAACGCACGCGGCCACACCTCACCTCAACGCTAACGAGGCTGGCTGATCGGATGGGCAGGTGCGAAAAGGTGTGGTGATACAGGGGTGGTGTTGGTGGGGTGCGTTATGGTGAGGTCAGCCGTGGGTGTGGCATCTATAACCTTACCAATTTATCCATCTCTTTCTTGTTCTTACTATTTTCTTTTTCCCTTCTCTTCCACTTGTCTTTCTCGCATTTTCACCCAGTTTACTCTCATCCCTTTCACTGTTATTCTAATCTTCTCGTTTTCCCTTGTCTTTCATTCATTGTTTCCTTCTCTTCTGTCATCTCTTTCCCTGCAATTTCTCTCTACCTTGTTCATTTTAACCTCTCTCCTTTTCTTTTCTCATCCATCTCCCCTGGCATCTATATATCTCTAGTTTCTCCCCTCCTTGGTCCTCCTATCCTCTTTTTTTCCTTTCTCCTTCTTCTAGTTAGCGTCTCTTTCCCTACTGGCATCTTTTTCTCCGATTTCTCACATTCTTGTTTTCTTCTCCTCTATTTCTCCTTTCATCTGGTGTCTGTTTCTCTCCAATTTCTCTCTTCCTCGTTTCTCTTATCCATTTCATTTTCCCTTCTCTTCCATCTAGTGTCTCCTTCCCTCTCCTGGCATCTGTTTCTCTCCTGCAACTCGCTCGTTCATCGCGTGTAGCCTTCTCCCTTTTCCTCGGTGTTCCCTCCCTTAATCCACTTAGCAAGGCGTGTACTTCGTGTCTGGCTAATGTCCACCTCACATCGCGCTCCACCAGACTCGTACACACCTGGTTCTTTCTGGACTTATTACAGGTACTGCGGAGGAAGTCTTACCAATAGTTTGTTTTCCTTTCTGGTGTTTATTTTTTTTTATGTCTTTTGTGTTTATCTCTTTGTGTATCATCTAGTTTTGTTCTTGGGTTTCCTTTTTTGTGTTTCTACTTATTCTCTTTTTTTTTAACTTCCTTCTCCTTTTCTTCTCTTTCGTCATTTCTTTTCTTTTTTTCCCTTTCCTTTTTTATCTTTCATCATTCGCGTCTTTGCCTTTCCGTAGTTAAGTTCACGCTCTTTCATCCTTTTCTCCTGTTCTTTTCCCATCTTCATATTCTTCTCTCTCTCTCTCTCTCTCTCTCTCTCTCTCTCTCTCTCTCTCTCTCTCTCTCTCTCTCTCTCTCTCTCTCTCTCTCTCTCTCTCTCTCTCTCTCTCTCTCTCTCTCTCTCTCTCTCTCTCTCTCTCTCTCTCTCTTCGCTTTTTTTTCTCGGTAACAAGAAACCAAAGTTGCCACGTATCAATTATCCATCTCCTCCTCCTCCTCCTCCTCGTCATCATCATCATCATCATCCTCTTCTTCCTGCTCCTCCTCTTCTTTATTTCCTCCTCCTCCACCTCTTTTTTTTCATTTTCCTCCCCTTCTTCCTCCTCTCCCATTCCCCTCCTCTCCTCCTCCTCCTCCTCCTCCTCCTTCTCCTCCTCCTCCCCGGCGTATGTAACATGTTTTTTCCTAGTACAGCTTAACTTTTCTTTCTTCTTTTCTCCTTTTTTCATATTATTTTTCCTGCCCCTAACCTTCCACTTCCTGCTTTTTTCTCCTTTTCCTTTGTTTACTTTCTTTTATTTCTTCTTCATCCTCTTTTTTCCGTATCCTCCTCCGTCTCCCTTTTCTCCCCCTCCTCCTCCTTCCCCTCCTCCTCATTATCATACAAGCCTAACATGGCGCCAATCTGTTGTTGGATGGTTGATTCTTTCGTAATTATTTTTTCTCTCTCTCTCTCTCTCTCTCTCTCTCTCTCTCTCTCTCTCTCTCTCTCTCTCTCTCTCTCTCTCTCTCTCTCTCTCTCTCTCTCTCTCTCTCTCTCTCTCTCTCTCTCTCTCTCTCTCTCTCTCTCTCTCTCTCTCTCTCTCTCTCTCTCTCTCTCTCTCTCTCTCTCTCTCTCTCTCTCTCTCTCTCTCTCTCTCTCTCTCTCTCGTTCTCGCTCTCTCTTTCAGCGTAACAAGACTTCAAAGTTGCTGGCTATCAATTTTCCATTACTTCGCTCTCTCCTGTGAAACAACATAACACGTTCCTTGCCTCCTCTTCCCCCCCCCCCCCTCCTCTTCCTCCTCCTTCAGTTTCTCCTCCTTCCTCCCCCTCCTTCTTCCAGCCTTGCTCCTCTCTATTTTTCCAGTCTTCAACAATAACCTGAAATCCACAAAACACTATCAGTCGGCCCGTAATAAAAGCCAATACTATGGTTGGGTCTTAGCGAGGAACTGTGAGTGTAAGACCTCGGGAGTAATGTCATCCTTGTATCACTCGGTAGCAAGCCCTCACCTGTAACATGCAAGTCAGTTCTGGTCCCTCGTCAACAAGAACATCGAAATACTCGAAAGTACGGAGACGCGCTACGAAAAGATACTATCATTGAGGGCGTAAGGCTCCCATAACAACTATTTTCAAAGGCTATGAGATTTACCGGGTTTTCACGTGTAATTTTTCCCATTCTCTCTCCTTCACCTTCCGTTTCACGTCTTACCTCTCCTTCAGTCTCCCTTCCTTCTCTCGTTTCTTTTCCTTCATGTCCCTTTCTCTTCTTGACCTTCTCTTCCATGTCTTCCCTCTCCTTCATCCTCCTTCGCCTCCTTCACCTTCCTCTCCCACCATGATTCCTTCCTTCTCCCTTACCGTGACTCCTTCCTTTTTCTATTCCTTCATCTCCCTTTCTCTTCTTGACCTTCTCATTCATGTCTTCCCCCTCCTTCATCCTCCTTCGCCTCCTTCACCTTCCTCTCCCACCATGATTCCTTCCTTCTCTCCTACCGTGACTCCCTCCTTATTCTTTTCCTTCATGTCCCTTTCTCTTCTTGACCTTCTCATTCATGTCTTCCCCCTCCTTCATCCTCCTTCGCCTCCTTCACCTTCCTCTCCCACCATGATTCCTTCCTTCTCCCTTACCGTGACTCCCTCCTTTTTCTATTCCTTCATCTCCCTTTCTCTTCTTGACCTTCTCTTTCATGTCTTCCCTCTCCTTCATCCTCCTTCGCCTCCTTCACCTTCCTCTCCCACCATGATTCCTTCCTTCTCTCCTACCGTGACTCCCTCCTTTTTCTATTCCTTCATCTCCCTTTCTCTTCTTGACCTTCCCTTCCACGTCTTCTTCAACTTCGCCGCGCCATGACTATCTCCTTTTTCCCTTTCGTCACCTACGCCCCTTCGTCCTCATCGCCCTCCTCCTCCTCCTCCTCTTCCTCGGCCTTCGTCTTCTGGCCCGCTGGAAGCCCCGCCGCCGCGTCCTTGTTTGGCTTCAACACACGACCCAGTCCAGCGAAATATCGTCCAAGTGAATTCCAACTTTGTCCTCCCGGCAGCAGTAGTCGCCTTTCTCTCTCTCTCTCTCTCTCTCTCTCTCTCTCTCTCTCTCTCTCTCTCTCTCTCTCTCTCTCTCTCTCTCTCTCTCTCTCTCTCTCTCTCTCTCTCTCTCTCTCTCTCTCTCTCTCTCTCTCTCTCTCTCTCTCTCTCTCTCTCTCTCTCTCTCTCTCTCTCTCTCTCTCTCATTCGTATTATTTTCTTTCTTTTCTCTCCCCCTCCTTCACTCCCAACTTATCTCCCCTCGCTCCTCTCTCTCTCCCCTCGCATTCCAATCTCCCTCTCTAACTCTCTCCCTCTCTCCCTTCTCGATATCTTTTTCAGCCTTTCCTCCACTCCTTTCTCTCCGTGCCTCTCCATTTCCCTTCTTAACCCACTTTCTCTCCTTCTCCGCACTCTCTCCATTCTCTCCCCCTCTATCGTTCTCCCAGGCTCTTCTATTTCCTCCTTCGACCTCTTTTCTTTCTCCTTTTTCTTGCTTTTTATGTTTTGTTCCAATGTTCTCTACTTCATTCTCCCCTTCCCTTATTCCCACTTTTTACATGCTTCATATTTTGACGTCCTTGCTCTCTCTCTCTTACTCTGGTTCTCTCGTTCTCGTTCTCGTTCTCTTTCTCGTTCTCTCTCTCTCTCTCTCTCTCTCTCTCTCTCTCTCTCTCTCTCTCTCTCTCTCTCTCTCTCTCTCTCTCTCTCTCTCTCTCTCTCTCTCTCTCTCTCTCTCTCTCTCTCTCTCTCTCTCTCTCTCTCTCTCTCTCTCTCCTCGCTTTATTGCATTATCCAAAGTCTAAATTTACTGGTGTTTCCTCTCTCCTTTCTTTTTTTCTCTTCCTTCTCCTTTCCTCCCTTCATTGCGTCTTTCCTTCATTCCTTCCTTCCTTCCTTTCTTCTCAGTTATTCATTCATTTATTCATACGAACACTCCTTTCGTTTTCTTTCCATTTCGTTTCATCTTTCCGCGTCTTTTCACGGTAACTTTATTGTGTGGGTCTGAATCGCTCCTCCTTCAGTCCTTCCTTCAATCCTTTCCTTCCGTCTTTTCTTCCTTCCGTCCTCCCATTCTTTTTCCTTTCTCTCCCTACCCTTCCTTCGTTTATTCTTTCTTTTACTTCCTCCCTCCTCTATTTCTCTCCTCCTTACCCTTCTTTCCTTTTTTGACCTCTTCCTTCTCTTCTTCCTTCCTCCCTTTGTTTCTCTCCTCCTTCCCCTTTTCATTTCATTTCCTTACCTCGTTCTTACTCTACCTTTTTTCCTTTCAATGTTCCTCCCTTCATTCTTTCGTCCCTCTTTTCTCCTTTTAAACAACATTCTCTCTCTCTCTCTCTTCCTCTTATCTCCTTCTCCCTCACACACACCTGTCCCACGCCACACCTGCGCAGCCATCCCCGTCACGACACAAACCTGCACTAGACAAGAATAGTGAATTTCAACACAAATTGCTTAAACGCACTAAACTTCGTGAGGCGTTCGACTGGTGTTCCCCGAATTGTGTTTGATTCCCCGGCAAATTGCTTTAGAAACCTGCGCGCTAGCCCGGACACCCACTCACATCGCCTCCTCCCCATCCCCCGCCGAGCCTGTCACTGAATCACCAACACACACACACACACACACACACACACACACACACACACACACACACACACACACACACACACACACACACACACACACACACACACACACATCTTTCTCTTCATCCAGTCAGTCATCCTCCAGTCACCCTATCCCAGTCATTCGATTACCCCTCCTGCACACACATTCATCCAGTCAGCCATTCAGCTTGACATCCACTCACCCTCCACCTCAGTCAGTCAACCATACACCCACCAATCTCCCATTTTACTCTTCACCCAGTCAGTCAGTCAGTTAGTCATCCAGTCAGACACCCACTCAGTCCCCAGTCACTGATCACCGACACACACGTCCTCACCAGTCACCCAGTCACTCAGTCAGTCATCCAGTCATCCATTCAGGCAGTCAGACAGAAACTGGTATGTCCTCCTTCCTCTACGTCTGAGAGGGCACTGACTCCTCCATTCCTCCCTCTCTCCCTTCCTCCCTCCTCTCTTCCCTCCTCCCTCCCTCTTTGCCTAACTCTCAGGCCCAAAATTTACCTCTCCTAAAAGCACGAAGCGATTCCTTTGCCTTTCTTGAGTCCCGAGTTTAGAAGTTTGAGAGCAGCGCAAGTTTACACGCTACACACCAGGTACAACCCCCCCCTTCCCTCCCCCCTCTCTCCGCCCTCCTCTCCCTTGTGCCTCCCTCCCTTACCTGACCCACCCCTTACCTGCCCCCCATCTCACCTCCTCCTCCTCCTCCTCCTCCTCCCCTTCCTTTCCTTTGGTCTTCTTTCCTTCTTTCTTCGTTTGGGGTTTCATTCTTCCTTCCTCCCTCTCTTCTTTCCTTCTTGTTGGTTTGTATATTGTTATGTTCTTCCTTCTTTCTTTCCTACCTTCCATTCCTCTTTTCTTCCTTCCTTCCTTTTCTTCATGTCGGTTTGTATATCCTTATGATCTTCCCTCTTATTTTCTTTCTTTTCTTCTTTCCTTCTCTCCTCTTTTTTCTTTACTTTGCTTCCTTCCAACCGCCCTCATCCTTTCTCCTTCCCTCGTCCATACGTTTATATTTTACTAGTCTTATTTAATCCTTCAGTTCTTTGATTGCTTCGCTTCCTTCTTTCTCCCCTCCCTCTTTGACTTCCCTCTGACCTTATTTACTTTTTTCTCTTCTGCTCCTCTTTTCTCTTCTTTCCGTCCTGCAATTGCTTTCCTACTTCCTCCTTTCCATTCTTCTCCCTCTGTTATTTGCGTCTTCTTTTATAATCATCTTCTTTAATTTATGTTATGTTTCTCTTCTCATCCTCTTCTCCTTTCCTTCCTTCTTTTCGTTCTTCAATGTCTTTCTTACTTCCTCCTCTCCATTTTTCTTTCGCTGTTATTTTCGTTTTATCGTATCCTCCAATTTCTACTTCTTCCTTAATATTCTTCTCTTCTCCGTCCTCTTTCTGTTTTATTCCTCTTCTCTTCCTCTTTTCTCTTCTTTAGTTGCGTCCTTCAACTGTTTTTCTACTTCGATTCCATTCTCCTCCCTCTTTTCTTCTCTCTTCCGTCTTATTTTTGTTTTGTTTCTCTTCTTTTCCTTTTCTTTATTTTGTCCTTTTTCTCTTCTGTTCGTCTTCTGTTGCTTTTCTTCTCTTCATTCCTTCTTTTCGTCCTTCGTTTGCTCTCCTACATCCTCATATACATTCTTCTCCCTTCTGTTCCTCTTTTCCTCTTTTCTCTTTTACATTCTCCTTCAGTCCAGTTTCTCTTCTGTTCCTTTTCTCTATTCCTTCTTTTCGTCCTTCAGTTGCTCTCCTACTTCTTCCTTTCCATTCTTATCCCTCTGTTTTTCTCGTTCTCTCGTTTGAACATTCTAAACTTTCCCGCACACAAAATATGGTGGTAGTGAGCCCGAACGCTTTAATTTCCACCATAAAAAACAGCTCCCCATCACTCGAATTAATAGATACACACACACACACACACACACACACACACACACACACACACACACACACACACACACACACACACACACATAGACACACACACACACACACACATATACGCGCGCATATAACAGATAAAAAAGAGTAAAAAAATGATTGAACGCTAATAGGAACACCAACAGAACCCATATTTTTTTATCCCTTTATCTCTTTTTCATGTTGTTGTTGTGTTGTTGTTGTTGTTGCTTTATAGTGCTGTTATTTTTTTATCTTCTGAAGCTAAAAACGAATTGGTTGCATTAAGCGTTTACAAAAATGTTTACAGTGAAAAAAAAAATATTTTGAAACACGATTAAACACACACACACACACACACACACACACACACACACACACACACACACACACACACACACACACACACACACACACACACTCGCCGGCAGACGGGGACAAATGACTTCTATAATTAACACCAACGCCACTAAACTACCACCGAGGGAAGGAGGAGGAGGAGGAGGAGGAGGAGGAGGAGGAAAAAAGAGGGAAAGTAGAGGGAGATGGGGAGAGGGGAGGGATAAGTGGTAAGAGCCTGAGAGAGAGAGAGAGAGAGAGAGGGGGGGGGGGGGAGTGAAGAGAGAATGGAGAGCAATATAAAAGCATAGAGTGAGTAAGGTGATGTCGAGAGAGAGAGAGAGAGAAAAAAAAAAAGAGAGAGAAGGGGGTAAAAGGTTACGTCAGTGGTTGCAGCGAGTTTTTTCGAGTCAAGGGAACCATTGAAAGCGGCCCCTCAGCCCCTTACTTTCCCTTTCCTCTGCCTTTTTACGTGTTCGAGCGGCGTGTGGCAGAAGGAAGGGGCGACCCAGGTGTGTATGGGGCCTCGGGGTGTCGGCGGGTACACTGGTAAGCTTTTGGTGCAGTGTGTGTATGATAGGGGAGAGGCTGTTGTGTGTGTGGTAAGGATGATATGGATAAGGAAATATATGAGGGTTGTAATGCTGGCTAGTAAATCTTTGTTAGTTAGTTAAGGTGGGGTGTTAATAAATGTATGTGTGTGTTTCAAGGGGTTAGGTTAGGTTAGTTTAGGTTACGGTATATTAGGCTTGGTTAGATTAGGTCAGATTAGGTTTGCTGAGGTTAGGTTAGGTTGGGTTATTTGGGTTAGAATAGGTTAGGCTAGTTCAGGTCAGGTCAGGTCAGATTAGGTTTGATGAGGTTAGGTTAGGTTGGGTTATTTGGGTTAGATTAGGTTAGGCCAGTTCAGGTCAGGTCAGGTTAGGTTAGGCCAGGTCAGGTCAGGTTAGGTTAGGTTAGGTTTGGTTTGGTTTGGCTGTGTATGGTTAAGATAGTTTAGTTTATAGTTTATTTTATATTCCAATTTGCACTTTCGTTTTGTTAGTTTAGTTTATCTAGACTGAAAATTAGTTGCGTCTCATCCGAGGACAGGACGTGGGGTGTAATACAGAATAAAAGGTATCAGGGAGAGATTAGAAGCTCTTTGAAGGGTTTCAGGAGGGTTGTAATGAAAAAACGAGAGGATTAAAAGGTTTCTGGAGCTTATGACGAGACTTAAAATGAAGGAATATTTTCTCGAGTATGATTAGAACGTGTGGAAGTGGATTTTATTATGTTTGAAGTCAGAGAGAGAGGGAAAATGAGAAAAGAAATTATGTTTACTCTAGTTGGATGTTAGTAGTTAGTATAGTTTATAGTATCAAGTGGCGAACCAGAGACATGAGGTGAATTGTGTTAAGAACTTGCGTACCGGAGCTGTAAGTTGGGGGGACAGTGCGAGTCAAAGCGAGTTTCAAAGCACTGGGAAAGCTATACGAGGGCAGGAAGACAAAGGGGGAAAGTGTAAGGTGTGCAAGGTAGTAACAATAGTGATAGAGGAGGTGGAGGGGGCAGAGAGGGGGTCGAAAGGGGTCGTGCGGGGTCGGCAGAGTTTAAAGCCGTGTTAAGACCATGAAAGTCGTAATGGCGTGTGGTTAGGGATGATAATATGTAGTAATAAAGATGCGTGAAAAATGAAAGAGGAGGGAAATGAGTGATAATAAAGAATGGGGTAGAAAGAAGGAGAAATGAGGTGAGTTTAAAGTTCGTAATGGTAATGAGAAGCTTGATTTTGTGCGCTTTTAAAGATAGGGGTAAAGACGTCCTGATGTTGCAAGGGATAAGAGTACGATAAGATAAGGTGTACGGAGAATGGAAGGGGAAGTAGATATGGTAATGATACTTAGAAGCTTGATTTTGTCCGCTTTTAAAGATAGTGGAAAAGTCGTACTGATGTTGCAAATTGACAAAAATATAAAGAAGAAAGAATAAGGAATGATGTCGGTAGTGGAAGATTGTAATGGTAGAAAATAAAAATAAAATGAAATTGTACCCTTTAAAATAGCATAAAAGTCGTACTATGATGTAAAGGAAAAGAGTACAGGTGATTGAATGATAAAAGAGAAAGTGAGTGAGTTGTATGGCGTAGTAATCTCAATAAGAAGCTTAACACTTGAAGATAACTGTAAGGTCGTAAAGTTAAAGCTACATATACACCTCCTCGGAGATCTCAAAATAGACAGGAGAAGGAGAAGCTGCAAGGAGGTCAAGAGAAAAAAATTCATGAGTCAGGGAGGCGTGGAGGTCAGACATGGGCTGGGCGGAGGCTGTTGAGGTCAAGGTTACGTAAGAGGATTGCGATTGTATACAGTCAGACGGACAGACAGACAGACCTTTTGACCCGTAGCATATATTCTCTGACCCATACAAGATTAAGAACCCTTCCTGCACTGTACGTTCTCTGTCTGATTTTACGAAAAGAACTCCACAAAACAATAAAACGTATCTCTGCTCCTATGATAACTTTGCGGCTGGAAGGAAGTGGGAGAGGGGAGGATCTGAAGGAGAATGGGAAATGGGAGAATAGAAGGAAAGTGAGGGTCAGGGAGGGTAATAGAGAAAGGGCGTAAGGTTTGATGGGAAAGGAAGGGTCGAAAGAGGACGAGGCAGGAGGGTGAAAGGAAAGAAAGGTAGGTAGAGGAAGGAGGGTGGTGGGATGGGAAGGAAAGGAAGGGTGGAAATAGGGCGAGGTAGGAGGGTGAAGGGAAAGAAAGGTAGGTAGAGGAAGGAGAGTGGTGGGAAGGGAGGGAGAGGAAGGGTAGAAAAAGGGCGAGGTAGGAGGGTGAAGGGGAAGAAAGGGAAGTAGAGGAAGGAGAGCGATAGGGAGGAAGGATGTGGAAAGGATGGAAGGAAAAGAGGTTATGGGACTTAAAAGAGGGGAAAGGAAAGGAGGAGATAAAGTAGTAAGGAATAAGGTGGGAGCATACGCTATAGTTACGCGTGTCGGCTGTTCTCATCTCCGTCCCGTGGCCCTTTGAGCATATATAAATCCACGGAGCCAAGATTAATATAAGTTTGGGAGACCTGCGAAAGTTATGGTGTGTGAACATTTTATTTGACACGTCCTTGTAATGAAACAGCCTCGAAACTATGTCTTAAGGGGAGCAGTGTAACGCTTCTGACCGACTTCAGAGAGAGGGAGAGATTGTATGAAGATTTTTTGTAAAAGTCTACGTTGTTTCCTACCCATATTTCACTATTCACTCTCACACACACACACACACACACACACACACACACACACACACACAGAGAGAGAGAGAGAGAGAGAGAGAGAGAGAGAGATTTTAGGCCGTTCAATCCACTGTAGAATGTAGAAATGTGCCAATAATATAATAGAACTAAAAATAATAATAATGATATCTAATAACATTTTTCCTGCCAATACCTATGATAGTGTCTGAAACTTACACGGGCGAAAAAAAACTATTCCAAAGAGTAAGAATATCAAAGTAATTTAAGTACCGGTCATATAACCATTGCCTGGGTGCTCATCTTAGTATCACATGCAAACAATAGCCTTTAGAAGAGGATCACAGACGCACAGAAGAATATAGAAGAAGAGCCGGGCGCTGTAAGGAATTCAGAATGCCGGCGATCGGATTACGAGCGAAACAAAGCCCCGGAATACGTAACGATGCAACAACACGGTGAAACGTCCGGAGATTCGTGTACGGAAATCCCAACACAGCTCCCGTCTCTCGACCTCCTGTTACCTGTGATGACTGAACACACGAAAGGAAAAGAAAAAAAGAGGAAACAATACGGGCAGAGAAGCTGAGAAAACTGTGCGTGGGGGGGAAAAAAGCAGACATTCAAGTATAAGTCGAGAAAATAACATGTGAAAGAGAGAGAAATTGATAAAACAAAATAACAGAAAGATAGGTTGATACATAGATGCGAAACCAGGATACCGGAAGAAGAAGAAGAAGAAGAAGCGTTGAGGTAAAGAGAAGATGGAGGAGAGGGGTGTACGTACACACACACACACACACACACACACACACACACACACACACACACACACACACACACACACAAACTCACATGGAACGAGTAATCAATGTTGTAAGCTTCAAAGGCATTGTTACATAGCGGCATCAGACCCAATGATTGCCAATAAGAGAGACAAAAGAGAATACATGCTTCCCAGGACGTTGATAAAGTATTCGATGTATTTGATGTATTCCATGTATTCTATAGCATAAAAAACGGAAAATTTATATGTAAGTTAATGTTGGAACAAGATAAGCTTTACGTAGAAATGTCGGAACTAGTGCCGTTTTCCTCCCCAGCTCAGTTTTTCCGTCTCCAACAAATGACTGACGGGAAGAACATGACAGACAGAGGGAGAGAAAAAAGATAGATAGATAGATAGAGAGAAAGAGAGAGAGAGAGAGAGAGTGTCGAGGGGGGGGGTACGTGGGACGTCAAAGAGAGCACCAAAGTTCCACGAAGCGAAGGGTCACGACACACACACACACACACACACACACACACACACACACACACACACACACACACACACACACACACACACACACACACACACACACACCGGTAAGAGAGAGATATTATTGTATAAGTCTACGTTGTTTCTTTCCCATATTTCACTATTCACACGAGAGAGAGAGAGAGAGAGAGAGAGAGAGAGAGAGAGAGAGAGAGATGAACGTAATCCACCAGCGAAGAACAACCACATAAAAATAACGAAGCAAGGAAGAGAAAGAATATCAATACCCACAGACGGAAAGGATGAAAAATTAATAGACTAGAAGCCTCACCCGCTGAATCGTATATCTGTTTCATTCATTTATGGCCATACTCTGCATTTCACCCCCTCAAAGGTTAAAAGAACGCTCGATAAAGAAGAAGCTTGCCTAATGTTACTCGGATATAGAGAAAAAAATAAACTATAACACCTAATATATAAGGATAGACCATTGAAGCTAATACACTTAAAAGAACGCTAAAGAGGAAAAATTCTTGCGTTACGTGCATCGATTTTTTTTTTTTTCGCACCGTTTATCTTTCTTGAGGGGCCTGAATGATAGTCGGCCCCAGCCCGTCATGGCGCAGGTAAGTGTTTTGTAGTGGCGCAATCTTTTCTTGGCTCATGCTGCCCCCCGGAGCTCGTTCTTGATTCGCTTGGACGGTTTCTTATAGAGTCCGAGTTGATGGGTGGTCTTCAGGACCGCATGTGGGTAGTCTTAAGCCACTCGGCGGTGACTGAAAAATCACAGTTGGTAGCAGCGGATTCGAACCCGCGCCGTCCATCACGCAGTGAATGCGGGGCCCACACGCTAATCACTCAGCCACCACCTACCCAAATGTAGAAAAGAAAATTAAACTCGTATATAAAAATAGATCATGGAAGCTAATATATTTAAACAGCGCGAAATAGAGAAAGAACTTGTCTAACTTACCTCGAATGCAGAAAAAAATAAACTAAAACCGGTTATATGTAAAAATAAATCATATTAATTAATCTTTGCTTCCCGGAGATCTGATGACGGGTATCAGATTATACATAAGAAAAAAACTAAATCCCGTTCGTCATGTGAAAAAACAGATCATAGAAACTAATATTTGTTTCACGGAGGACGATATTCAGTCATTTAATCATATCAGGAAACCAAAATAATAAAACATTTCAGAGGAAAATTTCAGGAAAGCAAATAATAATAAACTCAAACCCAGAATATAATTACCATAAAAAATCGTGAATTGTTATCAGTTTCACGGGGGGCAATATTCAGTTATTTCATCATATAAGAAAACCAAAAAATATCGGCTATGTGGTCATGTGAAATTGGTTATGTGACTGCATAGGAAAATATATAAATACGTTCCAACGCTTTCAGAATTTCAGGAAGGCAAAAGTTTAAGCAGAGAGAAGCTGCGGAATAATTCTTAATACGCACTAAAAGCTAAAAGGTAAAGAAGTGTAAGTGTTTGTCTTCGTTACGCGGCCCAGGCAGAAGAAGACTCAGAAATGGCCAAGGTTTTCCTCATATTATTTGCAGCATACGAGGCCGGTGTGTGTGTGGGGGGGTTTCACCTGTATTATAGCATTAAAAAAAGGTGGAGAAGGAGGAAAAGAGGAGGAGAAGGAGGAAGAGGAAGACAAACAAGAAGAGGATGAAAAGCAGAAGTAAAATGATGAAAAATGAGAATGAGAAGAAAGTCAGAGAGAGAGAGAGAGAGAGAGAGAGAGAGAGAGAGAGAGAGAGAGGGAGAGGGAGAGAGAAATGAACTTAATCCCGCAATCAAGAAGAACCAAATAAAAATAAAACGAGAAAGTGGAAAAATAAAACCGTAATCAAAAAGAATGAAGGATGGATGACTCTCACACACACACACACACACACACACACACACACACACACACACACACACACACACACACACACACACACAGAGAGTGAGAGAGAGAGGGAGAGGGAGAGAGAGATGCCCTGTCACTCTCATATTCTCGAGTTTAAAGCCAAATTTCTCCTCTCGCGAGCCTTCCCTTCCTCAAACTTAATTCATATCACTTCTTGCGGCAAACTTGGTCCCTTCACTCACGTACCTTCCCTAAGCTCACACCTCCTATTTCTTCTCCTTCTTCTTCTTCTCCTCCCTCCTCCTCCTCCTCCTCCGTCTCCTCCCTTCACTTCGACTTTCCCGACTTCAATCCGACTTTTCCTTTCTTGATATCTCCTTCACTTCTTCTTCGTTTTCTTTCTTTCTTTCTTCTTTTTTTCTTCTTCTTTCTTTGATTTTTCTTCTTCTTCTTCTTCTTCCTCTTCTTCCTCTTTTCTTTTTCTTACTCCTGTTTCTTATTCTGATTCTTCCTCCTCCTCCTCCTCTGCCTCCTCTCCTCTTCCTCCTCCTTTTCTTCGTACTGTTCCTCCTCCTCTTCCTCGGACCCTTCCTTCCTTCCTTCCTCCGCCTACGACTCCTCCCCCAGCATCTCCTCCCCATCATTCTTCTTCTCAAACTCCTCCTCTTCCATCTCGCTCTTTTTCCTACTCTTCATGTGTTTGTCTATCTCCAGTTCCTTCAGCTTCCTCCGTTCCCTCCTTCCTCTTATTCTCTTCTTTATCCTTGTTGTCTTTTCCTCTTGAATCTCTTTAATTCTTTTACTTTCTTGCTCCTTCTCGTCCTCCTCCTCCTCCTCCTCCTCCTCCTCCTCCTCCTCCTCCTCCTCCTCTTCGTTCTTCTTATCCTTCTCCTCCTTCTTCCTTCCTTCCTCGTCGTATGTGACTTGTTCTCTCTATTGGTACAGCTCTAAGTCTTGTTTCTTCCCCTCCTCTTACTCCTCCACTTCCTCCTCCTCTTCTTTCTTCTCTTCCTTTCTTCTCCTCTTCGTTCTCTTCTTTCCTACTCGCCTTCTTCTTCAATCTCTAATTTAGTTTTCTTTCTCCCCGTCCTCTACCAAAGTAATCTTCCTCCTCCTCTTCATCCTGCTTTTTTCTTCTCCTATCTTCTTCTCCTCTTCCTTCTTCCTTTCCTTTCTCCTCCTTGCTGCCTTCCTCCTCCTCCTTTACGCTAGTTATCTTCCTCCTCCTCCTCCTCCTCCTCCTCCTTGTCATCTTGCAAACTTAACCTAACCTGACGCGACTCTCTGATGTTGGACGCTTATTGCTAATGTAATCTCTCTCTCTCTCTCTCTCTCTCTCTCTCTCTATCTATCTATCTATCTATCTATCTATCTATCTTTCTCTGTAATCAAGCTCTCCATTTTCTTTTTTTTTCTTGGTTAGACTCAATTAAAAAGAAATAAACAAAAACATTTATCATCAAACGGAACAATTACCGAACACTTCCTAATCTTTCTCCGCTCCTCACTATTTTCCCCTTCACTCATTTCCTCTCCTTCCTTATTCCCTGACGGCTCTTTTTTCCTCACTCCCTCTTCTCTCTCTCTCCCTCGCCCTTGACTTCTCTCTGTCTCTCTCTCCTGCCCCTGTACTTTTGTTTCCAGCGTCATGTCTTTCTTCTTATTTCACTTGAACTCTCCTTTTTCCTCCCCTTTTTGTTCCTAGTTCCTTCTTTTTTTTGTTTTGTTTTGTTTTTTATTCGTCTTTTCATTAATGGTTTCTCGTTGTACTTTTTTTATTTTTTATTGTTTCTTTTTATTATCTTCATTGTGTTTGCCTTCTTCAATACGATTTAACTCCTGCTGTTTTTTTTCTCATTTTTCATGTTCTATTTTTCATTTTTCTTTATTCCTTCACTTTTCACCTCCTATGTTTGTTTATTAGCTTCTCTTTCCACCGTTTTTTCTTTATATTCTCTTACTTTTCTCACCTTTTCCATATTTTTTCGATCATTTCTCCTTTTTCCCATTTCATTGTTTTTATTTTGTCTCTTCTCCTTTCTCGTCTACCCTTCCTTACCATCTCTTCCAGACTCACGTATACAATATTTCTCCTTTTCTTTCTTCTCTCATTTCCCAGTATCTTCATTTCCTCGGTTATTTATTTATCTAACTTTATTTCCCTATTCTTTCTCTTTTCACTCCTTTATTCCCTCTATCTCGTCCTGCTATCTCAGTCACGTTAGTTATCTCCCTTTTTATTCGTATTCTCTTTTATCTCACTATCACACCAATTATTCATTCTCTCTCCCTCTTCTGCCTTCCCCTTACTCTAAATTGCTCACGTTATTTACTTTTCCTGTTCACTCGTTTTCGTCCATTTTTGCTGTTCCAATCTCTCCCCTCTTTTCCTCGTTACCAAATCCATCCTCAACTCACTCCTTTCTTAATCCTCTTTTTATCCCCTCGTTATGTTCCTACTCAATCATCGCATCAACTTTTCTCCCTCCTCTCTTTTACCTCCCATTTCAGTCTCTTTTTATCTCTCTCTATCGTCTGACATTTCCCTCCTCGTCACCCATCTTCTTCATCTTCTTTCTTTTACTATCTCTCCTCTCCTCTCTCGATCAGTCCAAAAAGAGGTACTCATTCCCTTTCCCTCTTCTACAAATCCTCTTTTTCCCAGCTCCAAATTGCTCACTCCAGATCACTCATTTCCCGTTTTCGTTCTCAGTCCCTGGCGGCTCTCTCCCTCCCGTCCGTCATCTCCCTCAATCTGTTTTTCTTCCTCCCAACCTTCGACCTTCCAGCCATCTCCAGAGTGATGCTAGAGACAGATTGGCCTGGTATTGCCATAATGCCATACGTCACCGATTTTTATAGGTTGCCATAACTCACGCGACGGCTATGGATGGCCTTTGAGAGCGCGTGAGGGAGAGTGAGTGGGTGGGGTGAGAGGAAGGAGAATGGGCGGTAGATGGAACGGGGAAAGGGAAATGAAGTGGGGAATTGAGGGACGGTAGAGGGAGAGAGAGGGTGGGGGAAGGAGAGAAGAAGAGGAGGAAGGATGATGATATAGAAGGAACGTTAGAAAGACAGAAAGAAGGAAAAGAAAACCTGAAGGAAAGAAATAAGAAACCTATATAGAAAAAAACATGAAAGCAAGAAACGAAGTAAAAGAATGAATGAAAATATAAGTAAAATAGAACACAGAACGAAGAAAAAGGACAAAGACAGTGAATGAAAAAGATAAAAAGATAAAGACTTAAATAAACGAATAAACAGAAACAGACAAACAGTCATACAAATAGAAAGAAAGAGACAGAAAAATGAATAGACAAACAAAGAGAGGCAATTACGTAGGTAGACAGACAGAGATAAATAGAAAAATAAGCAGACAGACAGACAAGTGAACATGCAGACAAGAAGAAAAAATAGGTACAGAGACAGACAGACAGACAGACAGACAGGTACGCAGATTGACAGACACAGTAATTAGGTTTACGCCAGTTTGAGGGGTGAAAATTGCTTTTAATGTGAGCACGCAATCCGGGTATTTATATTCTGATGCAGTTTAATTGTTTTCATGTCTGGTTTGCGTTTATATATAGTGTGTGTGTGTATGTGTGTGTGTGTGTGTGTGTGTGTGTGTGTGTGGGTGTCTGTGGGGAGGGGGGCAGTGATAGTGTGTATGTGCCTCTCAAACACACACACACACACACACACACACACACACACACACACACACACACACACACTAAGCCTATGATGAATATTTACTACGCTATTAAAAGATGCCTTACTGTGTTTTCCCTTCATTTCTTTCACGTGGAAAAAGAGAAAGAACAAGATACCTTCCCTTCCCCTTCCTTAATGACGTTACCTGGCCGATCTAAGTGACTATCTTTGCATCGAACCGCCACTAATTGCTAGCGACAGACCTAACCCGTAATCTGTAATGTGACTTTTGACTTCAGTATAATTCACGTCTTTTTCTGGTATTGTTCTCCCTCCCCTCAACCCTTGCCTCCACTCTAATCCATCTGTTCATCCGTTCATTGAATCAATCTTCATCTCTCTCTTCTGCTCCTCCATCCTTTCATATCTTCTTTCATTCACGGTTTCATCTTTCCAATTTTTCCTATTTTTTATTCATATCTTTATCCTTTTCCTTCCTCCATCTTTTCCTGTATATTCTTTCTTGTCCTCACCCCTTCAGTCTAGTATTTCATCTTTCTAGTCTTTCCTTCTTTTCCTATTTTGCTCTCTCCTTTTCCTTTCTTTTATTCCTCCCTTTCATCTTCTCTCTTCTTGACCCCCTCCATTATCCACCTATCTTTTCCTTTCAGTCTATTTCTTCCTCTGTCCATTCTATACACAATTCAGAACCCCAACGATTCTCTCTTTTCTTCCTTCCTTTCATCCCTTTCCTACATCCACTTATTTCTTGCGCCATCCATTTTCTCGCTCCCCACAAGCAACTATTTTCATCCCCACCTCAAACTCTACATCAAATCCGACTTTACATTCATCCCTCCGTCTCCTCCTCTCTCCCTCCCACCATCCATTGCTGCACTCCTCCATCCATTCCCTCCATCCTTCCCTCCTTTGCTCCCTTCTCTCCCTGGTTATAGGACTCCATTACCGGAAAAGCTGTCTCCTTATCTCGAAATCCTCCATTTACGTAAAAAATGAAAGGATCCTCACCATTTCCTTGCACCGCCCTGGACGCCGCTTGCCACAGGAGGAGGAGGAGGCGGAGGTGGAGGCGGAGGCGGACGAGGACGAGGAGGAGGAGGAAAAGATAGAAATGAGGAGAAGATGATGCAGGAATAGGAAGAGGTGGAGGTGGAGGAGGAAAGGAAAGGATAAGAAGCAGGAGGTGGAAGAAAAAGAAATAGAAAAAGGAAAAGAGATACAAAAGAAAGTGGAAAAATAAGTGGAGGAGAGAAATACAAAACGACGTAAAGGAGGAGGAGGAGGAGGAGGAGGAGGAAGAAAAAGAGTTCACTGCACCTTTTGTTCTCAAGCGACTTTTCCTCCTCCTCTACCAAAAACCTCAAGTCACTTATGTCACGCTGTTATTCCTTTTCATTTCTTCATCTTTTTCCTCCTTGATGCTCCCCTCTTTCTTTTTTTCTCCCTTCCTTCTTGGGGCTTAAAAAAAATGAAAATGAAAAGTCCGTCGCGTCATAATTATTCTCGGTGTGAAAAGACTTCCTTCCGCGTCGCTCCCTTTTCATCTATTTTTTGGTTGTTGTTTTTGTTCTTAAAAGCGATGAAGAAGACAAGATAATTAATGAACTTTGAGGAGAGAGAGAGAGAGAGAGAGAGAGAGAGAGAGAGGGGGCAGAGAAGTGTGGGGTGGGTTGCGCAGCTAACAAACAACAACGCTAACAAAGGGAGAGGAAGAGGAGGCTGTAAAAGAAGGACGTCGACGTAAGAAAGAGTTAAAAGTGGAAGGACAAAAAAGAATGAGGTAAAAGCTGAAGAATCCGCAAAGTTTATCTCCCCTCGAGGGTTGTGTGTATCGGAGAGAGAGAGAGAGAGAGAGAGACAGACAGACAGACAGACAGACAGACAGACAGACAGACAGACAGACAGACAGACAGACAGACAGACAGACAGACAGACAGACAGACAGACTCACAAAAAAATTATAAAAACAAAGAAACGAAAATAGGAAAGGAGAAAAAGGAAAAACGAAAGACGAGAAAAATATTAAAACTAAATTCAGACAAAGCAATAAATACTAAAGACAAGCAGACAGACAGACATGGACACAAAGGCAGACACACACACAGACAGACAGACAGACAGAAGAGCAAGGAAGTAATCGAACAGCACACAAGGCCATGACATTTACCAATAGTTACGTCGTGAATAATCTGCACACACACACACACACACACACACACACACACACACACACACACACACACACACACAGCCCCACGGACGAGGACGAGGAGGAAGAGGCGTTACGGACACACAGCTAAGAAAAGATATGGGTCAGCACGGGTCAGGTGAGGTTAGCGACACACACACACACACACTCACACACACACACACACACACACACACACACACACACACACACACACACCACACATGTATATATAAAACCTTAAATAACGCTATTTTAAAAAGGTAGAAAGAGAAAAGAGAATATGTTTAAAACTTTTTGTTAGCTCAAAATAATTATGATATACCTGGAAATAACATCTAAACAGAAATACATATAACAGTAAAAATTTCGTTTTCTCTCTCTCTCTCTCTCTCTCTCTCTCTCTCTCTCTCTCTCAGGAATAGAAAAAGGGAAAAACAGAGGAAAAAAGGAAAGAAAGAAGGCCAAAAAAAGAGAAAACGGGGACATAAAGGAAACGGGGAACAGAAATAAAAAGAAGAATAGTGGGAATATAAGAAATAAAAATAGAAAAACAAAGCAAGGCACAAAAAGAAGAAATGAAACAGGGAAATGACGTCAAGGAATCGGAGAATAGCAAGAAGCGGAAAACGAATCGAGAGAGAAGACGAAAGAAATAGAAAATACACAAAGGAAAGCAGAAAACAAAAGAAAAGTCAAGGTAACGGAAAATCGAAAAAAAAAACGGAAACAGCGGAAATATAAGAAATAAGGAAATGAAATTATACAATGAAAGTAAAAGTAAAGAAAATTTTGAAAGGAGAATGGAGACAAAGAAACAGACAATAGGAAGAAACGGAAAACGGAGAAAGAAAACGAAAGAAAAGAAACACACAATAGAAAACATAAGAGGAAGAACACAAAGGGAAAAGGAGATCAAAAAAACGTAGAAAGAAGGAAAAGGGAAAAGAGGAGAGAGAAAACGAAAGAAAAGAAACACAATAGAAAACATAAGAGGAAGAAAACAAAGGGAAAGGGAGATAAAAAAAACGTAGAAAGAGGGAAAAGGGAAAAGAGGACAGAGAAAACGGAAGAATAAAAAATACACAATAGAAAACATAGGAGGAAGAAAACAAAGGGAAAAGAAGATAAAAAAGGAAAAGGGAAAAGAGGAGAGAAAACGAAAGAAAAGAAACACAATAGAAAACATAAGAGGAAGAAAACAAAGGGAAAGGGAGATAAAAAAAAACGTAGAAAGAAGGAAAAGGGAAAAGAGGAGAGAGAAAACGAAAGAAAAGAAACACAATAGAAAACGTAAGAGGAAGAAAACAAAGGGAAAAGGAGATCAAAAAAACCTAGAGAGAAGGAAAAGGGAAAAGAGGAGAGAGAAAACGAAAGAAAAGAAACACAATAGAAAACATAGGAGGAAGAAAACAAAGGGAAAGGGGGATCAAAGAAGCGTAGAAAGACACAAAAAGGAAAACGGACAGAAGACGAAGAAGATGCAATGAAAAATAAACAAAGGAAAGCAAAAACGGGAAGAGAAAAGGGACGTCAAGAAAGCGGAAAATAGGAAAAACGGACCGAAAAGGAGATCAAAGAAACGTAGAAAAAAGGAAAAAGGAAAAACGGAGAAAAGAAGAGTAAGATACAGTGAAAAACAAACAAAGGAAAGCAGAAAAAGGCAGATAAAAGGGACGTTAAAAAAGAGCAAGTAGGAAAAAATGAGCGAAAAAAAAATAAGAAAACATACAAAGAAAATCAGAAAACGGAAGAGAAAAGAGAAATCGAGGAAACGGAAAATCGGAAAAACGTAGCGAAAAACAGGAAAAACGTAGCGAAAAACAAACGAAAAAGAAAACCAAAATAACAAGAGAAAAAACATCAAAGAAAAGTAAAAGGAAATGAAGGAAAAGGAGCAGGAGACTGTGAAGAGGTGCGTTCAGTGAGTAATTGGAACACGAGGAAACTTGAGCGAGTGAAGAGGAGAATGGAGTGTATGGGTGGTATCAAGGGAAGAGGAGGAGGAGGAGGAGGAGGAGGAGGAGGTAGAGGAGGAGCAGGAAGAAGAGGAAGAGGAGGAGGAGAGTTCTAATGGACCTACAGAGGAAGATGAGTGAGCCTCTTGAGCAGGGGAGGAAATGGAGAGAGAGAGAGAGAGAGAGAGAGAGAGAGAGAGAGAGAGAGAGAGAGAGAGAGACAGTCTTTCATAAGTTTATGTACAGGAAATTTGATAAAACAACACACGAAAAACAAAACACACACACACACACACACACACACACACACACACACACACACACACACACACACACACACACACAATTACGTAAAATGCATGGTCAGAAATACACAGTCAGCCATTTTGTTCATCTGCGTGTCCTTACCTGCGAGCATTTACTTACCTGGCTAATTACCTGACTAATTGCCTGGCTAATCACGCATCCCTCGGCCGATGGAAGAGTTACCTGAGTTGGCTGGACGAGCAGGATGGAAGTATCCTCGGATCAGCAGGCAGGAGAATTACCCACGACGTCCTACACACACACACACACACACACACACACACACACGGTCATACACACGTACACTCGGCTAACAACTTCGTACGTTCACCGGAAACACGTAAAAAAGAAGCAGGATGAAAAAGTACTTACCTCATAGAAACTTTTGCTGACTCCTCACTTTTTCCCTTTCTTTCCCCTCTTTCTCTCACTTTATCTATCCATCCATACATCTATCTATCTATTTATCTGTCTGTGTATGTCTTTCTCTCTCTCCATCCTCAGCCAATCTCTCAAAATCACTCCTCTTCCTCCTCCTCCTCCTTGTTCCCTTTCTCCAAGGCACCCTTTCTTTAATTTTCTCCCTAGCTCTCCCTTAAGCCCTTCATCCGCCTGTCCAAACTCCACCTGAGCGTTCCAATAGCCAGGAAGGGAGACTCCAATAGCAGCAGCACCACCACCAACAGACTCCTTCCAGTACAGCGTTAAAGAGAAGTGGCAACAGACCGCTAGCATGGGAGAGTCTGTGAGCCGTCCAGGTAATAGGTTGGCGGAGGGGGAAATTTATGAGTTCGCTCTGAAAGGCAATAAATACTTCCTGAATTTCATTATTGCCTGATGGAGGAAAGTGAGTTTACGGGCAGGTGTGTCTAGGGGTGATGGAGGTGACGGGGAGGGGGGTGGTGAAGGTGGGAGTGGGGGCTGTTTGTGTGTGTGTTCGTAGGTTTGTGTGTGGTGTGTAGGTACGTATTTGTGTATGTGTAGTGGGTGGAGGTGGAGGTGGTGTGGACGTGTGTGTGTGTGTGTGTGTGTGTGTGTGTGTGTGTGTGTGTGTGTGTGTGTGTGTGTGTTTTATTGTCTCTTTCCCATATTCCAATTATTTTTGTATTTTTATTCATGTTTTTTTTTTCTACGGCGCATTGTTTTCTCCTTGCATTGAACCGCTCTGTGTGTGTGTGTGTGTGTGTGTGTGTGTGTGTGAGTGTGGGTAGTGCATGTGTGTGTGTTTTCTTTACTTTTGTTTCCCATTGTCTGTTTCAGTGGGGGGGGTTTTCGTATTCGTAACATAATATTCTCTCTCTCTCTCTCTCTCTCTCTCTCTCTCTCTCTCTCTCTCTCTCTCTCTCTCTCTCTCTCTCTCTCTCTCTCTCTCTCTCTCTCTCTCTCTCTCTCTTCACTGTTTGTCATGAGCTTGTATCAATTTGTCAAGGCCACACTTACAACTTGTTTATTTCCCAAGTTCATTTTTGCACCTTTTTCTTGAATATAAATTGTGGTCATTCGGGGTACAAAATATCTCTTTTTTTTATTATTGCCAGGAAAAATATCTCTGTTGTTTAGTGTCATGGAAAATGGTTGAAAGGGCTCGTTTTATGTATTTGATGACTGGGCCGTGAAGAGCAGACTAACGAGTACAGCCATTTAAAAGCGTGAACTTCGACTAAAAATATATATGTAGCTTCCTTTGTGTGTAGTCTTGATCGATCCCAAATTAAAGGTACTCAAGAAAAGATAAAAAAAAAAGGTGCAATTTCAGAAAGCGTTGATTACCTCCTCTAAAAGAAATTCGCATGTTCACTAAATCAAACTGCAATTGAACAAACCTTTTCAAACGGAACGAAACCTCTTTTATTTTTTCTCCCTCCCGCTCTCGCACATACAAAAAGAATAACCTTCGTCAACTTGAAATCCAGGAAGGGAAAAAAATATGTGGATGGCGTGAGGGTCGCTATTGATCACCGGCCAAAAAGAAATAGCAAATAGCTCTGATGAATAAAAAAAATCCAGATAAACCTTTACCGAATACGTTTTCTCCAGAAGAGCTGCCCGACACTCGTAAGCCCAAATTATCATAAATCGAAAATTCCTCCAAAAAAAATGTGACAGACAGAGAAAGAATTGGTTGGTGTAGTGACGAAAAAAGTAGACAGAATACGGTGATGTGAAAAATGTAAATCGGGAGTAATTTTCTGTTATTTGTGGTCTTGAGGCCGAAAAATGGACTGGGAAAAAATGTCGAGAATTCCGATAGACAAGAAAATTCAGCTGCCACGGAAAAGAAGACGCCACGGAAAATACAAAAACAAAAATAAAGTATTGGAAAGAAAATGAATAAGAAAAATAATCTTGCATCAGCCGCGTGGAATGAAACAATAATGAAAATACAGGAAATGAAGTTAGAAAGAAAATATCAAGATTGAAAGAAAATATGCTAAATGAAAAGGGAAGTATAGGAATGAAAATGGAAAAAAATTATCCTTCCTCAACAGTGTGGAATGAAAGGAAAAATGTGCGATATAAAAAATGAAAATACAAAGAAACTGTCAAATGAAAAAAATAAATACGAAAAAAAAAATAATCCTCCTGCAGTTGTCGGATAAAATGAAAAAAAACAAAATAAAGGAAATAAAGATACAAAGAAAACGCCAAAGGAAAAAAAGAAATACAAGAAAGAAAAAAAAATGGAAAAAAAATAATCCCCCTTCAACCGCGCGGAATAAAATAGTAAATCTTCGCGGTGCAGTGAGTTGCCTGTTTACTCTGCCAACAGGGCGGCGGAGGAGGATGAGGCGGCGGGCAGTTGCGTGGCAGCTTAACTTAAACGACTTCATTAATCGCTCAAATTACAAGGCAAGCCCGGAGCTGAACACTCATTAATTATGTATATTACGCAGGGACCTTAATTGCACGGATTCATTGGTGTCGACTACAAAAAAAAAGAGGAAAGGCGGACGTGTTTGCCCATAGCGATGCCGACGAGGCGTGACGGATCGCTCTGTCCTCTTTTTACCCTGCTCTGAGGCGGGATGGATGTGTAGCGGGGGACGGGGAAGTGATCTGGGGTGTGTTTTCTTGTACTGTAACGATAATATTACCTGGAGAAGAAGAGAGGGGGAAGAAGAGGGGCGAGGAGGACGAAGGGTGAGGAGGAGAACGAAGAGGAAGGAGAGAGGAGGATAGGTCTTTCGTGTGTCATATTATTCGTATCTTGTGAATAAAAGTGAGTAGGAGAAGGACGAGGAGGAGGAAGAACAGAAGGGGAAAGTGCGTTTGAGTGCCTTTTGATATTAGTAACGAAAATAAGAGGGATGAGGAGGGCGACGAGGAAGGAGATAAGGGAAACAGGGCGTATGTGTCTTTCTATATTAGTAACTGGAAGAGAAGAGAGACGAGAACTAAAAGGAAGAAGAGAAGGAAACAGAGGCGTGTGTCTTTTTATGCTTCCAAGATATTCGTCGCTTAAGGAGAAGAGAGATGAGGAGGAGGGCGTGACGGAAGGAGAGAATGGAACAAGGGAAGTGCGATAGGAGATGCAGGAGAAGGGAATGAAGGTGAGTACTGGGAAGCGAGAGAAAAGAGAGGGGAGGACGAGGAGGAGGGAGAGAAGGAATCAGAGTAGGTGTAATAGGCGGTCCAGGAGGAGGACGAAGAGTACGATGAGGTAAGGGAAAAGGAGAGGAGGAGGAAGAGAAGGTGGAGAGAGAGAGTAGCAAAAGTAACTGGGGATGCCGGTGTAATACAAGGACGGAGAGTAAGGAGGAGGAGAAGGAGGAGGGGGAGAAATTAATAAGCAGGGGATTTTCGAAGAACGGGGAACATAGAAGAGAAAGTTACAAGAATAGAAGCCAGGGAAAGCATTACATAGGAGGAAAGAAGAGATACAATATGATGTCTAGGGGGACGTAAGGGGAGGAGAGATGATACAAGGGGATGCTCAGTACGACTATTATTATCTTTATTATTGAGATCCTTGAACGAGCAGCAAAAGGGAAACGAAAAGTAAGTTATATTAACCCAAACTGCGTCGCCTCGTTGATCACTTGTTCTATTTCACTTCATATTTTACTTTGAATATGAAAAGAAACGAGATGATACAAGGGGATGTTCAGTACGACTATTATTAACTTTATTATTGAGATCCTTGAAAGAGCAGCATAAGGAAAATAAAAGTAAGTTATATAAACCCAAACTGCGTCGCCTCGTTGACCACTTTTTTTATCTGACTTCATATTTTACTTCGAATATCAAAAGAAACGAGAAAATACTAAGATTGTTATGACACCGATCGCGCCTTGGTCTACTTCACCTTCTTTTACAGCGTGATAAATATTCTTTTTACGACGAATTATCTGAACACCTTTACGACAGTTTACGAAGAAAATTATAGAGGGGGAAAGTAAAATGTTCGAACGGCTGAGATTGTTACGACTTCCACCGCGCGCAATGAAATATTTTTACTTTCCGAGTGATATTATTCTCGATTCACTTTATGGTATAGTAAGCGAAGACGGTGAACGGCGGCGTCTCACCATTACGCTTGTCTGGAGTGCCGAGAATAGTGCAGCGCCCATTACCATTACACTGTCTGTCCTATCACGCTCCTCACAAGATTTTAATGGCCGGTATGAAGCGCCTTATATCTTCTTTACGATGTTGCACTTAGAAATGAAGAGGAACAGACACTAGTTAGAAGTATGCCCAAGGTGACGAGAACATGCCAACTTGAACCAACACATGAGTTAGCTGTCTCGATACACTCCTTAAGGTTTTGTCGGCTTATTTTTACATCACATATCCTCTGTGATCGTCCTCTTACAAACTTTGAGGAACAGAACAAGTCTGTCCAAGGTGACAAGACTATGTAAGCCCAAACCAACACTCGAGTTAGCTGTTTCGACACTCCTTAAGGCTCCTGTTGCTTCAGATTCCCTCCGTGATCGTTCTCTTACAAACTTAGAGGGACAGATGGACATTTAGATGCTTCCCCAAGGTGACAAGAGCATGCCAACTCCAGAGAACACGCGAGTTAGCTATTTCAACACAGTCCTCAAGTCTTAATGCTCTTCGTACATGATCGTTCTCTTACAAACTTAGGACAGATTGGCAGTTAGAAGCCTATCCAATGTGACAAGAGCATACCAACTGGAGACTGCATGCAAACAGCCATTTCGACACACACCTTGAGGGCACAATCGCTTTAATGATCTGGGTCACATCACAATGCATATTCCAGGGGCATTGTAAGCTCCTTCGCTCCATCAATTTTAAACCACTAAGGATGTTTTTTTTTTTTTAAGGACAAGAAAAAATGAAGTTATGAGGCTCTTTAATGTACAGCCCACAGTATATGATGACATTTATAGCTACTTGAAGGGTCTGGTGGTCAGTCCCAACACAAAGGCGCGGGCAGAGAATTATTTACAGTGTATCTTATATCTTTGCCTGACCCATGTTGTTCCTCGGTACTCCTCTTAAAATATGTCAAAGTAGATAGGGTTCTTACGTGGGTGAGCATTGTCAGCGGCTGGCTTATTTATAGTGTAGCCGTTATGTACATCCTCGATTGGCCCATGCTGCTCCTCGGCACTCTTTTGTCGATGTAGAAATGGTTGCTCCGTGACCGAGTATTGTCAGCTGAAAAGGTGGCGAGTTTCTGCCCTTTGGATCAGGCCGTTCACCCCACTCAGCCAGGCCACGGGAGAGGGAGAGAGTTACTGCAGCAGGTAATCAACATAAATATCCAAAACACCATTAAAGCTCTGGCCGCACAGTTTAATATTAATAATTTGATGGTGATATGCCTTTTATCCCGCGCTACAGTGTTTATAGTAAGGAATGCGGGAGTTAGATCACGTCTGTCCAAACCGGGGGGGGTATTACGGCCTCCACCTCGTTATTAGTCGGTTTAAATTCCCTTTAGCAAGTCTTGGAAGGTAAGGGAATAGATTATGTGACCTTTCTGAAACCTTGAGGGTGTTATGGCTCGTAACTCGGTCTTAATTCGTTATGAAATTCACTTTATGGCTTTCTTAAAGGGTCTGGGGTGAGGGCTGGGAGTCACGGTATCCAGATATTACAGACTTTGAATGTTCTTTTTTTTTTCTTTTTTTTTTTCCTCCATAAAACTGTTGTAAAATATGTGATGTTGAGTGATAAATGATATAGAAATGATGGAATGACACGTGTTACCTAATTCACCGATATTTATTATATCTCAATATAAAGTCATCATTTATTGGAGATAGACTGTTTTTTTTTTTTTCATTTCTTTAAAACTTGTAAAATATGTAGTGTTGAGTAATGAATGTGTCAGATTTGATGGAGTGACGCAAGTTACCTAATTGATCGATATTTCTGGTCTCCCGCTATAATAAAGACTTCGAATAATAGAGATTTTGTATGGTTTTTTTTTTATATATTTTTCATCTTTAAACCTTTTGTTAAATATGTACTGTAATAAGTGTGTCAGATTTGATGGCATGACACAAGTTACTCTTTGCTCAATATTTCCGATCTCACAATATAAAGCCATCAATATTAAAGACTTTGAATGTTTTTTTTTTTACTTCTCCTTCTATCCTAAAATATGTACCGTTAAATAATACATGAGTCAGCTTTGATGGAACGACACAAGTTACTCATTGCTCAATATATATGATCTCTCAATATAAAGTTTACCCTCTCCCCCTGACCCTCCTCCTTCCCTCCCTCCCCCTCTAACTCCTCTACCAGCGCTGCGCATTTAGCATACCTTTGCATAGCGCCGCGGAAGTTATTTATACGTGGCCAGCTTCCGTTACTCTCTACCTTTACATAAATAACGCATAAAATTTCCCTGGGCGGCCAAATTTTTGCAAACCATTCAGTAGCAGTTGTCATATTTCCTTAGACCTTTCCGAGCGATTGTCGTGTGCTTACATATATTTTTTCCTCTGCTTTTGTATATCATTTAAAAGCTTCCAGTCACACCCTTTAGGATCAGGAAAAAACGACTGGTTGCCCGGCGTTGTAAGTGTGTGTGTGTGTGTGTGTGTGTGTGTGTGTGTGTGTGTGTGTGTGTGTGTTTCGGTCTGTCTGTCGGCCGGTCTGTGTCTGTTTGTCTGTATGTCTTCTGTCGGTCTATCTGTCTGTCTGTCTGTTTCTGTGTGTCTGTCTCCCTGTATATCTGTCTGTCTGTGTCTCTGTCTTTGTGTTTGTCTGTTTCTTTGTCCGTCTGTATCTCTTTCTGTCTACCTGCGTCTGTGTGTATTTGTATGTGTATTTATGTGTTTGCTTTGTTGAGAAATCGATATGTTTTCTCAATGCTTATAGCGGCAAGGCAATATGAGTTTGGTTTATTCCTACCTTTTTTTCTTCCCTCGGCAGGTGTCCCACGACGAGGCGGCGCCGGTGACATTCCATCACGCCCTCAGGTGAGTAATGAAGACGAACCGCAAATTGAGTCTTTTTATTGATGTTCTGTGTGTGATGAATCTCCCTTCGTAACAGGCTGCGCGAGATTGATGGAAACGTGGGTGGGTGGGTGTGACAAGGGGGGGAGGGAGGGTACTTATGTGTGGGTATGTGTGTTTGGGTGGGGGTGGGGGAAGGGGTTTCTGTGTGTGTGCGCGTGTGTGTGTGTTGTAATATGAGCCACCACTGTGTCGTATCACCGCTCTTCACATGAATATTTTAAAGACGCAGAAGAGTTGCTACCTCACCTCCTCCTTTCCCATATTCCCCTCCTTCCTTGCACTCTCCTTCCTTCCCTACCTTCCCGCCACCTTCTACCCCGCACTCTCTTTCATCCCCAACCCTTCTCCGGCACTCCCCTTCTTCCCCTCCCTTCATTCCTTCCTTCCTCCCGTCTACTTCCTCATCCACCATCCCCTATCCTTCCTTCCTTTCACTCGCCTTCTTCCCCTTCCTTCCTTCCCCTTCTGCCTTCACATCCTTCATCCCCTCTCCTTCCTTCCTTTCTCTTCCCTCCCTCCCCTTCTTCCTCCTCTCGTGCCATCCCTTTACCTTCTCCTGCACTCTTCTTCTTCCCTTTTTCCTCCCCTCATCCACTTCTACCTCACACTTCTCGCCTGCACTGCTCTTCTTCAGTTTTCATTCCTCCCCTTCTGCTTCCTCACATGCCATCCTCTAACCTTTCCCTGCACTCTTCTTCCTTTCCCCTCTCCTCTCTTCCGCTCGCTACACCCCACACCGCTTCCACCACACTTCCTTTCTTCCCTTCTTAATCCCTCCCTGGTACATACCCATCCACCCCTCCTAATCCCTGCCTTCCCTTCCCTCCCTTCAGTTCCCTCCCTTCCCTTCACATTCGTTCCCGTCTCGTCACCTTCACGCCCTCTGCCACCGCCGACGTTCCGACAAGGCAATATATTTTACTTCTCCTTAACACACACTCACAAACACACATACAAAACCACAAATCAAAAGAGAGAGAGAGAGAGAGAGAGAGAGAGAGAGAGAGAGAGAGAGAGAGAGAGAGAGAGAGAGAGAGAGAGAGAGAGTTAGGAATTATACTTAATTTGACAAAAAAAAAGCTCATACCTAACCGAATTGAGCATGCACACCAATTTGCCTCCACACGCATGCACACACACACACACACACACACACACACACACACACACACACACACACACACACACACACACACACACACACACACACACACACACACACACACACACACACACACACACACACACACACACACACACACACACACACATGCTCCAGCTCTTTCCGTGCGGTTCCATCGCACTGAATATAATTTAAATCATATTATGCTAATTCTAATGACTGTTTATTATAGCGTACCACAGCGCATTGCCCTTGATTATATTCACTTAAACATGCAAATAACGCGCGACAGGACTCTGGAAAAAAATATATATTGACAGAACTAAACACGTATTATCTAGTGTGACACGGATTTGTTGTTGTTTTTCCTGTTTATTTATTATTAATACAAAAATAACAATTTACAAACAATATCATTCCTGCAAAGAGAACTAACTACGGTGAGGACGAACTTAAGTGTAGCCAATTACTGATTTGTTTATTGTTAGTATTTATTAATTATTATGATGATTATTATTACGTGACATCACTACCACGGTATACAAAGGTGTCTTATTAACACACACACACACGCACACACACACACACACACACACACACACACACACACACACACACACACACACACACACACACACACACACACACACACACACACACACACACACACACACACACACACACACACACACACACACACACACACTTGGGGTAAATCATTCACAAGTGTCACAACAATTTCTCAACTGAACTTTATATTTCAAAAGTTCCAAAGGGAGGGAGTTGGAGTCCGTCACTTCATGATACTCCTCTTCCTCCTCTTCCTCCTCCTCTTCTCCATATTGTTGCTCCACCTTCTTGTCCTTTTTTACTCCTCAGTGATCCTCGGGTTTCATTTTTCCTTTTCTTTTTGACTATTATATTTCTTTCATTCTCATATTTCCTTTCACTTTTTTGTAACATTCTTTTTTTTCTTCGTCGTCGCCTTTTTTACTCCTCTTCCTCTTAAAGCAGAAATCAACACCCACCTGTTAACTCATTAGACATTGTTTTTGTTCTCTCTTGTGTTTATTCCATTTTTTTACTTGACCTTCACTGTCTGTTCTGTTTTGTCATATCCATGTTTGCTCATCAAGGGAACTCGGTGTTTGTCACTTTTTTTACTTTCCCTTGATGCCCTTCCATGGAGCTCTCTAATAATAACATGCTTTTCCTTTATCTTTTTCCTGATTTTCTCATGTTTCTCTCCTTCACATCCTTCTCTTGCTCTCCATACTAAGGGATTACAACTACAAATATATCTACAGAAGTTGAGCGGCCAGAAATTGAGGAAAAGAGGTGCTAGACATGTACAGCGAGTATTTACACACACACACACACACACACACACACACACACACACACACACACACACACACACACACACACACACGCACACACACACACCTCCGGCTAATTACAGGTATTATTGCCGCCATAACGTTCAACAAAACCTCGGCATTAGGATCCAGTGTGCCAATTATCAAATCTCTGCAGCTAATGATAAACAAATTACCTAAAAAAACTACTTTCTCTTCTAAATAAAAAAAAAAAATAATAAAGAAAATGTGTGTGTGTGGGGGGGGGGGGGTCGGGATGTGTGTATGTGTGTGCGTATGTATGTTCTCGGTGGTCTGGGTTAATGTGAGTTCTTTATACTTTTCCTCAAATTCTTTTTAGTCTCGTGAAAATCAAATTACCTTAAGAGCAAAAGGAAACAAAAAACAAGCAACTAATGGTGTGTTTTCAGACGTATATTAGTGGTAAAAGGTTTATTAATGTCATTCTCTCTCTCTCTCACTCTCTCTCTCGCTCTTTGGCTCTCGCTCTCGCTCTCTCTAAATACCGTAACCTAACCTTGAGCTTCCCGCATGGCCTCGCAGACCGCCTAGATCGATGTTTTGTGTGGCTGGACCATCACCACCACCACCACCACCACCCTTCACTATCATTAACTATCTTTTTTTTCACTATTTTACATCATCTTCATCATTACCACTCTCTTCTTACTCCATCACAAACAACAACACCATTCACTATCACTACATTATCATATTTTCACCATTTTTCACCATTATCATCATCACACTATCTTTTTTTGTTCATCATATTTCAGTATCGTCATCTTCAGAGCGTATTTTCACCATCATGACCTCAGCATCATCACCATCTCCTTACACTGTCATCTCTCACCATCACCCTTCACTGTCATTGCACACTATCTCTTCTTTCACCATCTTTCACCATCATTATATCATCACCACCGTCTCCTTTTACACCGTCTTCTAACACCGTCACCATCACTTCATCATTGCCTTCACTCTTACTATCATCACCATCACGATCGGTATCAGTATCCATCGTTATCATTCACCACTACTTTCATCTTCATCACCATCTTTCTTGAACACCATAACCATCATCACGAATTTTTCCATCTTTATACATCAACACTTTTTTTTTTTTTTTTTTTTGGTTCCCGGACTCACCATCACCACCATCACCACCGCCACCGTCGTCATCATCATCACCATCACGGGAGAGTATCATAACACCTTTCCCAATGATTCCAACCCCTTGTTCTGGAGTCCTCTTACTATTCACTATTTGCAGGAGCACCGCCAGCAGGCTTTTATGCTTCCTCACTTTTTTTTTCTTTTTTGCCCTGAGCTGCCTCCTTTCCACACGTAGCAACACTACCTCCACGAGCACTGCACTCCACCTTACTCCACTCACACCTTCCCAGCTCTCGTAAAATGCCATTATCAGCCCACTCCCTTCTCTCCTCCTCCTCCACTTCTACTCTTCTGCACATTCCACTATTCCATTTTACCTTCTTTCCTCCTTTCCTCCTGTACCCTCATTCTTTTTCCTTCCTTTCCTCTTTTGTTCTCTTTTTTTGCCTTCTTTCTAACTTTTCCTTTACATCTCATTCCATCTCCTCCTTCTCCTTTTCTTTCCATTTACTTCTCTACCAACATTGCACTTCCTCCTCCTCTTTCTCTCATTCCTCCTCCTCCTCCTCCTCCTCCTCCTCCTCCTCCTCCTCCTCCTCCTCCTCCTCCTCCTCCTCCTCTTTCCACCTCCTCATCTAACCTCACAGCACACTCAGAATCTCTCTTTCCCTCTCCTTTCCTCCTCCTCCTCCTCCTCCTCCTCCTCCTCCTCCTCCTCCTCCTCCTTGTAGCCTTCCTCTTCCTCTTTCTCCTTCTATGTCCACCTCTCCTTTAACCTCATTCCACCGGCAGTCACAACGTACTCAGCATCTCTTCCTTTCTTTCCTCCTTCCCTCCTCCTCTTCCTAATCCTCCTTCTCTTCTTCATCCTCCTCTCCCTGCTTCCATCCTAACTGCAACCTCACTTCTTACTCATATTGCGAACTCTGTCCTCCTCCTACTCCGTTCTCTTCCCTTCCCCTTCCTTCCCTTCCCTTTCCATTCCTTCCCCTCCCATCCTCGCGCTATTAAAGACACCAAAGACAAAAAAGGAACTCTGAAAATACAGCAGAATGCCTCCACGAACCCCTGGCGCACTTAACTAAACACTTTCTTTTATTTTTCACTGCAACATATTTTTCCCTTCGTCCCCTTTTTTTTCGAGAGAGGTGACACGGTTTTCATGGCTTAATGGGTCCTCTTTTAGGGCAAGTTAAGGTATGATGCTTAGCTTATTTTGGTGAGATCGTGACCTCTGGATAACTGTTTACGTTTGTTTGTGTACGATAATGTCAGTTGGGGTTTGTTTTTGTTAATTCTTTTGTTCTCTATTATCTCTCTCTCTTATCTATTCTTTTTCTCTCTCTATCTGTTTATCTATCCGTCTTTCTGTTTGTCTCTTCATTTATTCATTCAGTCATAACATTCCTTATTTTCTGACAACGGACCTTCAGGAATCTCATTGATGTCATTTAAATTTCATAAACACACACACACACACACACACACACACACACACACACACACACACACACACACACACACACACACACACACACACACACACACACACACACACACACCTATTCATACCTAGTAAATTAACTCTTACTGAAGCTTATAACGAGGAAGCAAAAAAAAAATATTCAGTGTTCTTAAATATTTTTCCCTTTTGAGCTTAAGTTTACTCGCATATTTTCCAGCAAATTTCTGAAACACTTTTTATTTATTTATGAGTTTACTTTTCTATTAAATAATTCAGTGACTTTTTTTTCTTGGCTGGCTTTATCGTTTCAGAAGTGTTTCGAAAATTCTTACCTTCTTTTTCTCTTCAGTTCTTTCACTCTTTGTCGCGTTTGGTTTTGTTTACATTATATTTTTACTTTTGCTTCTATGCCTTAAAACGCTCATAGGTTCTGGAATGCAAAAATAGTTCCTCGTGTATGGCATTTCTCAGGCACTATCACCAACACCGTCACTGCATTGCCGAACTTGGCGAGACTGCAAAACAAACACTGTCGCACTTAAACACACGCACACCCACACGTACCCAAACATCCTCACCCACACCCACACGTACCCAAACATCCTCACCCACACCCACCCACGCACCACCATCTCACTCCACACATCACCACCAACACCACCATCACCATCATCACCACCACCACCATTGTCTCTTGTTCATCCTTCCTTTTCGCCAACGCAATCATTTTCCCTCCTATTGTATTTGAGGGCGTTCCAGGGTCTCTCTCTCTCTCTCTCTCTCTCCCTTGACCTCTCTCTGTGTGTTGGTCTGAACCGTTTTCTCCTGAGGTGCTGCGGGGAGATAGGACGGAAGGAAGGAAGGAGGTGTGGATAGTGGTGGTGGTGGTGGTGGTGATCTTGGTGGTGGTGGTGAGGGTCCCATTAGCCGAACTCTGATGGGCCTGGTGTCTTCGTGCGTGTGCGTGTGTGTGTGTATCTGGTCGACTTACTTGCCCCAACCCAGTCATTTCACACACACACAAACACAAACGCGCACACACACACACACACACACACACACACACACACACACACACACACACACACACACACACACACACACACACACACACACACACACACACACACACACACACACTCACAAACACACCGTGGTCTCCAAAAAAACACCTGACGTAATCACGCCCTACATTTCTGAGTTTCAAGAGTAAACCTTTTTAAGCTGTCCCGCTATTTTTGCAGCTCCGAGAACTTGGGAAGGGAGAAGGAAGAGGAAACGGAGGAGGAGGAGGAGAAGGAAAAAGAAGAAAAATTAGAAAGGAGAAGAAAGATACAGGAAAAATAGGAAAAATAGAGGAAGAGGAAGTGGTGAGGGAAGAAGATGAAGAAGTAGTAGGAGGAAGAGGAGGAAAAAGAGAAGATCTAAAAATTTGAAAATGATACAGGAGAAAGGAAAAATATGTTGAGAAAGAAAACCAGCAACTTGAAGGAGGAGAAGGAGGGTGAGAAAGGAGGAGGAGGAGGAAGAAGGGGAGCAGGAGCAGGAGGAGGAGGAGGAGGTCTTGTTTAGGATCTATAGCCTGCCACTTCCACACGTCCGTATCGCGTATCGTGCATCGGACACTTCAAACATTTTATTCCAAACCGATTCTGAAAATTTTCCCAGCGCTGAGCATTATGGCGAATGTCGGAACCTTTACTGAAAAAATAAATAAATGAAAAAAAAACTAAAAGGCATAATAACCTACCTCTTTGCCATATAATTAAAGGTCCCGGCGTTTCTGAGTAGAGTAATGTGTATGCCTTGTTCATTTAATAAGCTCAAAAGAACGTGTAATAACAATCTGTCTCAGGTGTAATTATGTCCTTTAATACGCTCGTAAACTGCAGGTACTTTTTCGTGATATTAAAAAAGAAAACATCAACGTCATATTTTTGGTCATATTATCATTCGTCTCACCTCGCACGTATAAAAAGCTCAAAGAACGTAGAGTAACAATCAATCTCGGGTGTAATTATGTTCTTCGGTACCGTCGTAAACTCCATGTATTTTTCTTCTTGATATTAGCAGCAAAAAAACCATTCCCGTCATAATTTGGTTTGATACAGGAATTTGTCTAAACTCGTGCATTTAAAAACCTCAAAGAACGAATAATAATAACAATATCTCAGGTATAATTATGTACTTTTGGTAACGTCGTAAACTCCAGGTACCTTTCTTGTTGATATTAAAAGCAAAAAAACATTCCCGTCATATTTTGGTTTAATATTGGCATTCGTCTCACCCGTACACCGACCTTGCTCTCTGTGCGGAAAATGCCTGGAATGCGTCTCAATTACCTTTACCTGGTCCGTTTAATTAGAGGAGGGAACATGAAGCAAACACGCACGAACTTACTGATTGATACGAGGGATTATATAAACGGTGCTCTCTCTCTCTCTCTCTCTCTCTCTCTCTCCGGAAAAGAGTAACAAAAATAAGAATTAGTGTAAACGAACAAGCTGTCTTTTTTTTTTTTTTTTTTTTTTTTTTTTTTGGCTACATTTCAAGTCATTTCCGTGAACGTTTCTTTCTCGAATTCTTTTTAACGTACTTTCCAGAACATGAACGAATCACCTAATTTCTCTTTCCTCTCTCTCTTTTTTTTGTTTTGCTTTACTTCCTCTGTCTCTTTTTCTTTCTACTTCTCCTCTTCCTCGTAAACATTTCTCCCTCCTCCTTTACCTCCTCTTCCTCTTTTCAATATCAAGCTCATTTTTCTCCTTTTCTTCCTTCTCCTCCTTTTTCTCCTGTTCCTCCTTCTTTTCGTTCCCTTCTGCTCCACATTTTCCTCCTTTTCCTCCTCCGTTTCCTTCTTTTCTTTCTCATCCTCCTCTTTCTCTTGTTCCTCTTTCTACGCCTCCTTTTCTCTTCCTCATTTCTCCTCCTCCTCTTCCTGCTCCACCTTCTCCCCTTTTTCCTTACCCATTTCCTTCTGTTTCTGTTCATTCTCCAATTTCTCCTGTTCCTCGTTCTCCACCTTGTTTTTTCTTCCCCATGTCTCTTCCTCTTTCTTCTCTTCTTCCTGCGGCCACGTAAACAGCACTTAAGGATGGGGTTACAAAAAAGAAAAAACTGAACATTAGACAACTTCCTTCACATTAAATATATATACACACATTCCTTCCGCGGAGCCTGAAGGAATATTAAATGTAAAACAACGCTGGGCCAAGCAACACACGGCTAAAGTTTTGGGGGTAATGTGTATATTGGGGTGCTGGAAGGAGGGAGGAAGAGGAGGGACGGAGGAGGAGAGCATGTGGTAGTGGTCGAGTGAGAGAGAAAGGAGTAGGGAGGAAAGAGAGGGAGAGAGGGGGGGGGTGAGGGAAGCATGTCGTGGTGTGAGACAAAGGAGCAGGAAGGAGGAGGAGGAAAGATAATATGAAAAAGAGGAGGTAGAGCAAGAATGAATAGGAGGAGGAAAAGGAGGAGGATATGGATGGAAATAAACAAGATGAGGATAAAAATAGGAGAAAGCGAAGATGGAAAGGAGGAAGAAAAAGAAAAGGAGAACCAAGGAAAATGTGAACAAGGGGAATAGGAGGAGTAAGACTGAATAGAATGAGGAAAAGGAGGAGAAAGAGCAGGATGGAAATAAATAACATGAGCAGCAAAATAGGGGAAAGCGAAGACGAAAGAGGAGGAAAAGGACGAAGAAAAGGAGAAAGAAGAGGAGGAGGAGGAGGGTGTCACGATAATGTCCGTAATGTTTAGGTAACAGGTCCCTACGGAGTGTCTTATATGTACATGGTGAGGTCGTGAAGGGAACGTAACACACACACATACACACACACACACACACACACACACACACACACACACACACACACACACACACAGGGCTGGGGGGACGGGGATCTGCGTGCTGTGGGGAGGGTGGCGGCGGGGAGAGGGCTGGGCGGGTGGTGTCAGGGCCCTCAGTGGCGTAGTAAGAAGATAGAGAGCGTCGCGAGGGCCAACACCAGGGGCGCTGCGGCTCGGAGGGCGGCGGAATGGTCAACGGCCCTGGGCTGGATGGCGGCGATCTTGTTGGCTGTGGAGAGAGAGATGAAGAGATATTTAGAGAGATAATGAGAAATCGAGTTTAAGATACAGAGAGATAGACAGATAAAGATGCATGGGTATAGATGAATGGATAGATAGGTAGAGTTAGATTGAGAGATGCATGGATAGTTATTGATAGGTTGATAGAGACAGAGATAAGAGTTATAGATATAGAGAGACATAGGGAGAGATACACATATAGATAGACAGATAGATATAGATAAATAATTTGATAGATATATAGATAGATAGAGATTGATAAATGGAGAGGGACATAGGTAAAGAAAAAGGTAAATAGAAATAGATGAGTAGATTAGAAAAACAGATAGATTGATAGATAAACTAATATATAGACAGAAATAAAGATAGACAAAGAAAGGAAGAAAATGTTGGAGAGGGCAAAGTAAGAATAAGGCAGGCAGTAAAATTGGCAGAGAGAGAGAGAGAGAGAGAGAGAGAGAGAGAGAGAGAGAGAGAGAGAGAGAGAGAGAGAGAGAGAGAGAGAGAGAGAGAGAGAGAGAGATTATATTAGGATCGTGTCGTAACACCCTACCACACAATTTCTAAGCGAGCGTACCTACATTATGCAGCGCTCCCCAAATATCTATCCAACAAGCCCCTGCTGCCTGCTACACGCTACAGATTATAATTAAGCCACGCACCCGCCACCGCCACGGCCCTCTTGTAAAACTCTGCGGTCATTCCCAGCTCAATTTCACTCTCGTCCCTCTTGAAAAATAAACTCTACGGTCATTTACAATCTAATTTCACTACTCGCCTCCCTCTCGTAGCTTAATTTCGTTCAGTATCTCATGTCCAAATCTCTGAGGTCATTTCCAGCTCTATTTCACTCCTTTCCCTCACGTAAAACTCTGCGGTCATTTACAGCCAAATTTCACTACTCTCCTCCATCATGTAGCTTAATTTTGTACTGTATCCCACGTTTGTATTGTGTTATTAGGGTACTGGGTGTATATAACCAATAATTCCTTTCTCCTTCTTGTGGGGGAAAAGTTTATGGTTTCTTCCATGTAAATTTCACTACCCCTTGTCATTTCCAACTAGATTTCATTCGTCTCATGGAAAACTCTGTATTATGTTTTATACTACTGTGTGTATATAGCCGCTAATTCCTTTCTACCTCTGGTCGGGAAAAAAAACTCTTCGGTTCCTTCCCTGTTAATTTCAGTACCCCTCGCCGTTTAGGTACTCCAATTTATTTCTGTGTACCTGTTTAATATCAGTATCCTCACTTTTTTTCATTATATCTCACCCTCTTCCCATTAATTATACATAACCGCTTTTGCAAATAACGAGTACTTTCCACGCATCTGCTTTCTTCACCCCCAAAAAATCTTCATACCTTTAGAGTTTATCGGTTTTATGGATGATGGGGTTAATAGGCCTACCCCATAAATATCAGCCTAGAAAAACAAGTCTAAACTCTTTACCTGAAAAAAGTTTTACCGCGAGGATACAGGACCACAAATTTCACCTCGATGTTCCGCATGACCCAGCGTTTCCCTAACCTCCTTTGCTTCCTACACCGCCAATTCCAGGGCGCCGCCTCCTGTATTCTGCCTCCTGGCCACTCCAGATAAACCAGTTACACTCCCTCTTGCCCACCCTGTTAGCGGCCTCTGCACCCCCATCACGCTGTTACACCCTCCCGCACACTCTTCCAAGGAGCCATTACGGTTTCTGCCACGTTTCCACGGACACATGATCTAGAAGCCACTATCACCTACTCTTCGTCCAGTAACCCTTCCACCTTCAGCCCCACCGCGCGCCTACATCCTTTCTCTCACACCCTTCCAAGGAGACATTACAGTTTCTGCCAACGTTTCCACTGACACATCATCTAGAGGCCACCCTCACCTACTCTTCTTCCATTAACCCTTCCACCGTCAGCCCCACCGCGTTCCTACATCCTCTCTCTCACACCCTTCCACGGAGCCATTAGTTTCTGCCAACGTTTCCACGGACACATCATCTAGAGGCCATCCGCACCTACTCTTCTTCCAGTAACCCTTCCACCTTCAGCCCCAACGCGCTCCTACATCCTCTCTCTCACACCCTTCCAAGGAGCCATTAGTTTCTGCCAACGTTTCCACGGACACATCTAGAACCCACCGTCACCAACTCTCCGTCCAGTAACCCTTCTACCATCAACCCCAAAACGCTCCTATATCCTCTCTCTCACACCCTTCCAAGGATCCATTATAGTTTCTGCCAACGTTTCCACGGACACATCATCTAGAGGCCACCCGCACCTACTCTTCGTCCAGTAACCCTTCCACCTACAGCCCCAACGCGCTCCTATATCCTCTCTCTCACACGCCCAAGGAACCCTTACCACATATAGTAACAATTTCACTTACACAGTATCGCGAAACCACCATCACCTACTGCTCCACTATTCCTTTCATTTACATGCCACTGCAGACTCGTTAAAATCATTGACCTCTCGCCCACCCTTCCAAGGAACTGTTACGATTTCTTCAAACAATTACACTTGCACAGTACCACGAAACTTCCATCACCTTGTCCTCTGCTTACACACCTTATCACACAATCTTCACAACCTCTCCCATGACCTATCTTTCTGCCCTCCCATCCACTTGTACACTAATAACCCTCTATAAGAATTAGCCTGAACCACCAACACTCTTTTACCTATCTTGAAACCACAATTACAACCTCTTTGAACCCCTGCGCTTCCACCACCACCATCTTCTACCCTATTGAGAACCCACAACTGCCACCTCCACCATCCCTTTCACTTCCATTCTGAACCACCCATACCCTCTTCCACCCTATTGAGAAACCACAACCACAACCTCTTCCACCATCCCTTCCCTTTCCACCCTAATTAACTTTTTTTTAACAAGGAAACCGACCTACCGTCACCCTCTTTCCCCCTATTGAGAAACCATCACCGTCACTTCCTTTTCCGACAACCCTTCTTCATCCCCTTTCACCCCTACGCACCCTATCAAAAGGGATCCTAAACTACCAGTCGCTTCAGGTCCCTCTATTATTATTCATCAGACGTAACTTTCTTCGGCTACTCCCTCTCAAGCCTTCACAAATAAACTTCTGCTCCACGCTTCGGCGGCAGTATATAGGACAGCCAGCCCCATATTTCAGTCCCATTGTTGACACTTCTCTCCTTATGCGTAGGTGGGAATGGATGTGTGTGTGTGGATGTCCTCTTTCCTCTCTCCCTCTCTCGCACTTTATTCACGCGCTTCGTATAATATAAACCCTAGAAATGAATATCTTTTTTTTTCTCAATATATATTTCTATTACAAGTCCTTTTTAACTTCCCATCAAGCTTTATATACTACACAGAATCCCTTTACTTGACGTAACAAACTACACACAAATACACTCGCATATTCTTCTCTCTGTTACCACTACAAAATTACACACACGTCTCGAAACACAATCACAATCACGCACTCCCTACCAGATTTCACTCTCGTTCCTCTTGTAAAACTCTGCGGTCATATACAATTTTATTTCACTTCTCTCCTACACCAATACCATCTCCCAACCTGCAGCATCCCACCACTAGACACATTCAAACACACACACACACACAAGTTATTCTCCTCACAACAATCACGGGAAGCACTCCAGCACACACACACACACACACACACACACACACACACACACACACACACACACACACACACACACACACACACACACACACACACACACACACACACAACTCACCTTCCGTCACATACACCACTATGGAGGCGGGCTTGGTGTTGGCGGCGGCGCAAGTGTAGTTTCCGGAGTCTGAGGGCTCGACTCCTACTATTGTCAGGTGGGAGATAACTCGGCTCCCTTCCCCCGTCTCGATCTGGACCTTGATGCCGCCTCGCTCCCGGTCATAGTTTATCATACGAGAGTTCTGGTACCAAAAGATGTACTGGGGTTCCGCGGCGCTCTGGGTAGGAGATACGAGAGAAGTTATTATGTGAGTGTGTGAGAGAGAGGGCCAGGGTGCGAGGTATTAGGGTGAAATGGAGAAAGGGAAGGGTGTTAGGCAGGTAGAGAGAGAGAGAGAGAGAGAGAGAGAGAGAGAGAGAGAGAGAGTGTGTGTGTGTGTGTGTGTGTGTGTGTGTGTGTGTGTGTGTGTGTGTGTGTGTGTGTGTGTTGTGTATTGCCAAAGTTACGTGAAAGATAATTGAGTGGAAGGGAGAGAGACATCATGTTGAGGAATGAGAGAATTGATAAGAAAGTTAACCTTGTGGCAATGTAATGATAAGGATAACGATAATAATAATAATAATAATAATAATAATAATAATAATGATAATAATAATGTTGAGGCCTTAAAACTAACAACTGAAAAGGTACAAGAAAACAAAAAAATATGAAAGATAACACCTGGAAAACGACAGCAAGACAAACAAACACACAAACAAACAACAAACAAACACAGCACGCCAACCAGACACTTTCCCCTCGCCTCAAACA
>NC_066513.1:25396167-25411167 GCF_024679095.1 Eriocheir sinensis | reverse complement strand
ATCAATTTTCAAGTAATAACGGAAATGAGGAATGGGAGTAATCAAGACCCCCTACTCTCTCTCTCTCTCTCTCTCTCTCTCTCTCTCTCTCTCTCTCTCTCTCTCTCTCTCTCTCTCTCTCTCTTTCTCTTTATGGCGCCCCTTGATGGCTCTCCGCGGTACATTTTCGCTCCCCAACAATTGTCTACTTTATTATTATTATCATCCACGCCTCCCCCGAGTGCAGGAGAAGTGATGAAGTCTAGGGGCGTTGTTGTTATTACTGTGATCGCGTGTTGTAGTGGAAGTATTAGGAGTAGTAGTAGTAGTAGTAGTAGTAGTAGTAGTGAAAGGTAGAGGATTAGGAGGAGGAAGAAGAGGGAGATATTAGGAGAACTGTAGAAGATAGAAGACAAGAGGAGGAAAAGGAAGAAAAAAAGGTAGATATCAAGAGGAGAAAGAATAAGGAAGAAGATAAGAGGAGGAAAAGGAAGAGGAAAAGATAGTTATTAGAGGAGAAAGAATAAAATGAAGAGGAGAAAAGGAGGAAGAGGAGGAGATAGATAATGGAGAAGAGAGAATAAAAGAAGGAAAAGGAGAGAAGGTGCAGGAGGAGGAGGAGATAGATATGAGAAGAGAGAAAGAATAAAAGGAAGAAGAGATAGCGTATGAGAAGTAAGAGGAGGAGAAAAAGGAGTAGAAGAAAAAGAATAGGAGGAAATGACGTAGGGGGAAGGACTGGCGCCGAAGGAAGTGATGGCACATACATACCCGTGTGGGAGAAGGACGACGAAGAAGAAGAGGAAGAGGAGGGGGGGGAGTAATAGGAAGATATTGGGGATGAAGAATAGGAGGAGGAATTCAAGAAAGGCGTATTGAAGGTTATTGCTCAGCTCCACGGAAACACGATAAGTTTTTTTTTTGTAGAGAGAGAGAGAGAGAGAGAGAGAGAGAGAGAGAGAGAGAATGAAAGAAAGAAAGAAAGAAATATGAACTACACTTCGTAACACAATCGCCGTCTGTCTTATTTACTGAAGATTGAATGTCTTCCTCTCGCACTCACATCTTGACTCACTCCTCCCTCCTCTCTCTCTTCTCATTCACTTCCTCTCTCCCCTTCCCCTCCTGTTCCTCACTCACTCACTCACTCACTCTCTCACTCATTCACTTACTCACCCTCTCCCTCCTTCCCTCCCTCACTTCCTCACTCACTCACTCACTCACTCACTCACTCACTCACTCACTCATTCACTTACTCACCCTCTCCCTCCTTCCCACCCACACTTCCTCACTCACTCACCCACTCACTCACTCACTCATTCACTTACTCACCCTCTCCCTCCTTCCCTCCCTCATTTCCTCACTCACTCACTCACCCACTCTCTCACTCACTCATTCTCTTACTCACCCTCTCCCTCCTTCCCTCCCTCACTCACTCATCCACTCACTCACTCACTCACTCACCCTCTCCCTCCTTCCCTCCTTCACTTCCTCACTCACTCACTCACTCACTCACACTCCACCTCAATAACTAAACCTATCCTTTCAAAACACAAACAAAGAACTTCAAAAAACACTTAAAACCAAAAATAATAATAAAACAACAGCCCTCTATATATCAGAACAACACACTCACTCACTCACTCACTCACTCACTCACGCACTCTTCTAATCCCTAAACTAACTAACCTTCCAAAACACACCCAAAAAAAAAAATTCAAACTATAAATAAAAACAAAAATCATACAACAACAACGCATCATATATTAGCACAACACAGTAATAATAATGAACCGCCCTCGTCACCTGTCCTGTGAGACTAATTACCTGTCTCATTAATATCCCCAGGTGCGCCGTTATGAGCTTACCTGTTCGATGAAGCAGGTGAGGGAGAGCGTGGAACCGGACTCGACGTGGTGCTCTCCGTCCCCAGGTATGACCGCCCGGGGCACTAACACCACCAAGTTGACCAGGTGAGACACAACCCCTCCGCCTGTCACAATCTGGAGTGGGAGAGAGAGGGAGAGGTTGTAGTGAGGAGAAGGAGGGGGAAAAGGAGGATGAGAAGGAGGAGGACTGTATGTGTCTACGGGGGAGAGAAAGTGATTGCAGTGAGGAGACGGGAAGAGGGGAAAGTATAGAACGAGGAGGAGAAGAAAGGGGAGAAGTAGAAGGAGGAGAAGGAGGAGGAGGGGATGCAGAAGTGTATGTGCTTAAGTTTGTATTGGTGAGGGAGGAGTTCTGTCTTTGTGTTTGTGTCTGTGTGTGTGTTTGTGTGTATGTGTGTGGGTGCGTGCGTGCGTGAGTGTGCGTTTACAAAGGGAAACTCATACCAACAGCATTCTCTCTCTCTCTCTCTCTCTCTCTCTCTCTCTCTCTCTCTCTCTCTCTCTCTCTCTCTCTCTCTCTCTCTCTCTCTCTCTCTCTCTCTCTCTCTCTCTCTCTCTCTCTCTCTCTCTCTCTCTCTCTCTCTCTCTTCCCCTCCTTCTCCCTCTCTCCCCCCCCATACCCCTCTCCCTCTCTCTCTCTCTTCGTACCTGACCGTCCATCTTGAAAGTAATATTCTACCTGAGCGATGCGCCTTCATCACGGCAGATCACTCCACTAAGGGAAGGCGAGGCATCTTTTTGGCCCGTCTATCTATCTCCTGTTTATTCGGAGGCTCCTAACAACATGCACTCACCCAGCCACTCGTTCGCCTACTCTCCCACTCACTCCCTCACTCACGCCTTTCACCCTCTCGTTCAAACTCTTCTTCTTTGCATCCATTATTAAAACCGGCAGCAGCGGGGATCATGTTTCTTAATGGTCCCTCTAACCGAGAAAAATGAGAAAAAATCATCACTCACACAAACCATTTCATAATATATATCAAAGCATTTGTGATCAGTTTATGTATCATCTATTTTAGGGGGTTTAAATCATGGCACAGATTTGGCCCGTCGCTGCTACACGGTAAAGCCACAAATTTGGCCCGTCACTGCTACCGGGTTAAGCAACTCTGTTTTATTCCTTATTCTTTGTAATTTATTTATTTTTCCCTGTTCTTTCTCATTTTTCTCCTCTGTTATTATATTATCCTTTTCTGTTTTCCCTTTTCAATAGCTTCATGTTTTTTGTATTCTTCCTCTGTTTCTTTTTCTTCCCCCTTCCTGTTCTCCCTTATCGTTTTTTTCCACTGTTCTTCTTTTTCTCCATCTTTCTTTTTTTCTCGTTTCCCCTTCTTCAGTGCATCCATTACTAACCTTCTCTGTTTTATCCCTTTTCAGTATCTTCCAATTCCTTGTATTTTTTCTCTGTTTCTTTTTCTTTTCCCTAACCGTTCTCTCTTTTCGTTTCCTTCCAGTTTTTCCATTTTCTCTCTTCTTACATCTACATCTTTCTTTTTCTCTCGTTTCCCCTTCTTCAGTGCATCTATTACTAACCTTCTCTGTTTTATCCCGTTTCAGTATCTTCCACTTTTCTTATTCTTCTTTTCTCCTTTTTATCCCCTTTTCGTTTTGCCTTCATTGTTCTTCTTTAGCCTCAACGTCATCGTCTCCTTATTTTATTCATTTTCTCATCCCTCACATTTCCTCTTCCGTCCTCCTCACTTTTTTTGTTTCTGATTCCGCTCTATTCATTCCCTTTTTTCCCCTTTATTTTTTCCTTTCCTTATCTTTAATCCCAGTTTTTTTTCCTTCATGTATTTTCCAATGGTTGTATCGTCCTTGTTTCTGTCATTGTCATCTTCATATTCTTTTATTTTATTCATCGGCATTTCTCTTTTTCTAACTTTCTTTGTCTCATTTCGTTTCATATCCTCTCCTCTTTTATTCTTCCTTGTCTTATCTTTTATCCTCCTTTTCCTTCATGTATTATTCGATGTCTCTCTCGTCATTTTCCTGTCATTCTCTTTCCCATCACATTCCTTTATTTCCTCATTCATAGCCAGTTCTCTTTTCCTAGTTCCATTTTCCACTTGTTTTTCCTTCATGTATTTTCCAGTGGTTCCCTCGTCACCATCCTCCCATTCTCTTTCCCTTCACATTCCTCTTTTTCCCTATGCACCACCTCGTCTCTTTCCCCCTTTCCATCTTCGTCCCATTCGTCAATACAGTTCCCAAATTGTCCCCCGGTACATCCTCATTCTCTGTTCCGTCCTCCAAACGCTCCCTATTTTCCGGCCCTCGTATCCCTCTCCTCCATTTCATCATCCTAATTCTCTATTTATCCTCCCACTCTTCCCTCACTCACCATTCCCCCTCCTTCACCGCCTTCATTCCCCATTCACCCTTGCTCTCTCTTGCTCTCCCTTGCTGTCCTTCTCTTCCCTAACCTAATCAGCTCCCTGTCTCCCACCCTCATCACTTGTCTTACCCTTTACCCTCTTCCTTCCCTTACCATAACTGTCTCTTGCTGTCCCTCTAACCCCTCTTACATCTCTCTTCTTCTCCTTTTATCCCATCTGCTCCTCCTCCTCTTAGTCGTCTTTATTTAACACATATTCTCATTGCCTTTCGTGTTCACCTCATTCTTTCTTTCTTTCTTTTCTCCTTTCTTCCTTTCTTCTCTTCCCCATCAACTCTTATCATGATCTCTCTTCTTCCATGCTTTCTCCTACTCACCTCTTTTCTTCCTTTTTTCCTTTTTTCCTCCTCCTGCCATTTTTCCTGCCTTGCTCTCTTTCCCCACGTGACTTTTATCTCTTGCATTTCTCCTCCTCTCCTCTCCTATTTTGGGTCAAGCTCCTCTCGCCTTTTTTTCCTCTCATATTCTCGTGTATTCCCTTCTCTTTAGTCTCCCTCTTGCATCCCCGCCTCTTGTACCTCTGCATTTCCAGTCTCATATTCCACACGTTTCGTCGCACACTTTCTGCGGGTTTAAACGCCTCACAATTACTCTACTTAAGTCCCAGTCCAAATTCCTTTTTTCGTACCTCCTTTTCTACCTTTCTCTGACCCTTTCTGCGAGTCTGGCACACGTTTCTACCCTCACACTTACCTTTCTTCGCTTTGCACTCTCACACACTCCTCCCTCCAAGCTAGTCCTCAAATGTACTTGCAAACTCACTCGCTTACTCGCTCACCTCCCTTCAAACCTTTAACCTTTTCTTTACCTGTTTTACGCTTTTCAACATCCCCAACTCACCACGACAACTTCACCAATTCTCAAACGCTCTCTTTACACTCACAGCCCCTCACACCTGCCTCATGCACACCTGTTTGCTTTTCCACCGTACGTATCTTACTTTCCTTCAAACCTTCCCACTCTTCTCCACCTGTTTTGCCCTTTTAAACATTCCTCAAACTCTCTCTCTTTACACACACTCAATACCCTTCATATCTGGTCTCTTTTCTACCTCCTTTCACCTGTACGTATCACCATCTCACCTCCCTTCAAACTTTCTAACTTTTCTTCACCTGTTTCGCCCTTTTAAACATTCCTCAAACTCTCTCTCTTTACTTACACTCAATACCCTTCATATCTGGTCTCTTTTCTACCTCCTTTCACCTTTACGTATCACCATCTCACCTTCCTTCAAACTTTCTAACTTTCCTTCACCGGTTTCGCTCTTTTAAACATCCCTCAAACTCTCTCTTTACACACACTCACCACCCTTCACACCTGGCACATTTCCACCTTTCCCGCCTTTCCACCTGCTTTAACCCTCACGTACCTGGCACTCGTACATTCCTGCGTCCTGAAGCTCTACGTATTTGATGGCCAGTGTCCACTCGTTGCTCCCCTCTGGGTGATGGACGCCGTAACGCTCCTCTCGCGTATAGGTGAGCGTCCCCGAGGTTAAGATGTGCCAGTCCCGCCTCCTCACCCATGAAACCTGCGGCAGGAGCTAAAGGGGAGGCATCAGTATCGGGTCTCTGGAGGGTTGTGGATTACTAGTGGTGGTTTTGCTAGTGGTTGTGGTGGGTTGTGGTGGGTTGTGGTTGCATTGGTGGTGGTTTTGGTAGTGCGTGAAGGTGAGAAAAAGGTGAAAAAAGGTGGTGTGTGATATTCTTTTCCTTGTGGTTTGTGGTGTAGGTTGCTGTAGTTGAAGGATAGAAAGAAAGAAACAGACAGAGAAAGGAAGAAAAGAGTATGAAGAAAGCTTAAATATGTAAGATGAAAAAGGAAAGCCTATATAAAAACCTTGATACATTTACAAAAAATAACTCTTGTACCGGAAAACAGAAGAACTAATAATGTCAAGGTGTGCCAGAAGGAGGAGGTGGAGGTAACTCAGGTGTCTCCGCAGGTGTTGGTGTGTTGTTCCGTCTCACATCACCGCGCTAAGACTGTTAGTGAGGGAAAAACGAGCTCACAACACCAGCGAGAAAATGTTTGCAAGCCTAAAGCCCTGAAACAGCCTCCCACACTCCCACGCATCTCAACGGTATTTGATAAGAGTCTTTCATACGGCCGTTTACTAAGGATGGGGTCGAATATTTTACCTTTCACTGTACGAAAAATTATCTTAGACCCGGCAGAGCATCGTAGAAGAAATTACGAGTTGAGAAATGGTTTTCCAGACACCAGCGTAACTCAACGTTATGTGATATGAGCCTTTAAGAAGTTTACTAAGAATGCTGTTGAGTATTTTACAATTCAGCGTTTGAAAAATTATCTTACACCCGGCAGAGCATCGTAGAAGAATTTGCGAGTTTATAAATAGCTTTACAGACACCCACGCAACTCAGTATTCTGCGAAATGAGTCAGGCAGTTCATTAAGGATGGTGATCGTTCTTAAAAATCTCAGACTCAGCAAAACATCGTAGAAGTTGTTAATGGGTTTCCGGACACCCACGCATCAGCGCATTATGTGAAATGAGTCTTCAACATGCAGTTCTTTGGGGATGGTCTCAAATACTTTACTATTCGCCGTGTTAAAGAATATTCGACCCAGTACAACATAATCAAGAAGCAATTGTAAGATCTAAGAATAGCTCTCCAGTCACCCACCACGCAGCACAACAATATTTTCAGTCTTTACGATAGCGGTTCTCAGAGAATGGTGACGAATGTTATATTATTATGCGAAGTTACCGTACTTAGAAATCTCAAACCCAGAAATTGCGTGTTCAAAATAGCTTTCCAGGCACCCACGCAATTCGGCATTACTCTTGAGGTTTTATGATAGCAGAATATTCCACCTACCATTCAGCTTGTAAAAATATATCAAACCCATTACAGCACTGACGAGAAGCAATTGCAAGGTCTAAAAACAGCTCTCTACGCCCACGCAACTCGGCAATATATATTTTTGAGGTTTCATGATGGCAGAATATTCTACCATTCAGCTTGTAAAAATATATCAACCCCATTACAGCACTGACGAGAAGCAATTGCAGGATCTAAAAATAGCTCTCTACGTCCACACAACTCGGCAATATATATTTTTGAGGTTTCATGATAGCAGAATATTCCACCTACCATTCAGCTTGTAAAAATATATCAAACCCATTACAGCACTGACGAGAAGCAATTGCAAGATCTAAAAATAGCCCTCAACCCCCACGCGACTCGGCAATATATAGTTTTGAGGTTTCATGATAACAGAATATTCTACCTTTCGGCTTGTAAAAATTTATCAGACCGAGTACAGCATTGACGAAAGCGATTGCAAGTTCTAAAAATAGCTCTCAACGCCCACGCGACTCGGCAATATTTTTGAGGTTTCATGATAACAGAATATTCTACCTTTCGGCTTGTAAAAATTTATCAGACCGAGTACAGCATTGACGATAAGCGATTGCGGGACTTAAAAATAGCCCTCCAGACACCCAAGCAGCTTAACGTTACGAATAATCCCTTTTTGAGATGGTAATCCACTTAGTCGGACAGTGCTGAATTATTATGCTGTTATATGCAAGGGAGATCCGAAGCTAAAGCCACGTTCGGGAGGGAAACACGAGACCCAAACCGAATGTTATTTTTCTTTAAGGCCATAACCGGAAGAGACACTCGAGGAATAGACCTAATATTATTTTTTTCGGAAAAGAACTTGAGTTACTAAGCCTAATATTGTTTTTTCGGAAGACAACCCAAGGCAATAAACGAAGAGAAACTCGTGAACTAAACCTAATATTATTTTTAACTAACAGAAACCGGAGAAGTTGACCTTATATTATTTTTTCAGAAGAGAACTTAAGGCAATAAAAGGAACAAACTCGATAACTAAACCTAACATCATTTTTGGGATAAGAGTAACTGGAGAAGCAAACCTAACACTATTTTTTTCGGAAAGAGGCGAAACTCGAGAACCAAACCCAATACTACTTTTTCTACCTCTGCGGCCATAAACGGAACAAACTATATAACTAAATCTAACATTATTTTTGGGATAAGGGAAACTGGAGAAGGAAACTTAACATTATTTTATCGGAAAGAGAAGAAACTCGAGAACCAAACCAACTACCACTTTTTTTTCTACTTCTACGGCCATAAACGGAACAAACTATATAACTAAACCCAATATCATTTTTGGGATAAGAGAAACTGGAGAAGCAAACCTAACATTATTTTTTCGGAAAGAGAAGAAACTCGAGAACCAAACCAAATAGCACTTTTTTCTACCTCTTAAGGCCATAAACGCCGGAGAGTCATTAGGATATATACTTTCCCCCCCGGCGGCTGGCCATTAATTATTTTAAGCGTCATAATTATTTACGGATAAATCATCTGACGAGTATGTCTGTGATGATGAATTAATTAGCGACGCAGCATTAGCGGCAGCAGCAGCGGCCGACAGAATAATTGACTTACATGTTTCTCAAAGGTAATGAGGACGAGTGAAAAAGCGACCAATTACTGCAGCATCAGAGGGGGAGAGAGAGAGAGAGAGAGAGAGAGAGAGAGAGAGAGAGAGAGAGGGAGAGGGAGAGGGAGAGGGAGAAGGAAAGGGAGAGAGTAAAATATGAGAAAAGAATATCAAAGAAAAATTTTATAAGCCAAGAAACATAACAAGAAATGGAGATGAGAGAGAGAGAGAGAGAGAGAGAGAGAGAGAGAGAGAGAGAGAGAGAGAGAGAGAGAGAGAGAGAGAGAGAGAGAGAGAGAGAGAGAGAGAGAGAGAGAGAGTAAAATATGAGAAAAGAATATCAAAGAAAAATTTTATAAGCCAAAAAACATAACAAGAAATGGAGATGAGAGAGAGAGAGAGAGAGAGAGAGAGAGAGAGAGAGAGAGAGAGAGAGAGAGAGAGAGAGAGAGAGAGAGAGAGAGAGAGAGAGATGGCGGAACACAAACAAACACACAAACAGACAGACAGACAGACAGACAGACCTGATCAAACCCGATAGCATACAGGTAATAAAATGAGTAAATTATGTAAAGACGAACATGCAGCCACAAAGGAATGATTGAAGGGAGGATAAATATAGACAGACAGACGAACAAACATGAGAGGAAGAAAGTTAGACAATAGAGACCAACAGACAGACAGGTAGAGATAAGTGGAAGGAAGAGGGACACAATCAGACAGACAGACAGACAGGTAGACAGACACACAGGCACAAAGAGACACAGGCAGAGACGGACAGTAACGAAAGACAAAGTGGACGAACTAATTTGTGTGACTGACCGACTGACTGGCTGGCTAACTGACCGACTAACTGACTTACTGACTGACGCCGCGGCTGCCTCCTGCGGGATCTGCGTCGTTTAAATGTGATAAAATAATTCATTCATCACCAGAGACTCGCTCACCAGCCCCCTCACCTGCCCGCTCGCCCGTTTGACCTTTCCCCGCACGCTAAAACTGTGTATTTTGTTTGTTCATTTGGTGGAAGCTGTTTTGTTGTTGATGCTGCTGCTACTGTCACTGTTATCATCTATTGTTATGATTATTACTAGTATTATCATTCTATTATCATCATTAGTTTTTTTTTTTTATCGGTCTTATTATCATGATGGTTATCTTTATTAAGATTATCATCATCGTCCTACTCCTCACCATCACCACCATTATCATTGTAATTGCTATTACTACTGTCGTATTAATATTCATGAACCAATACAAAGATTATTGAGGGCCAAAGCGAAGTAATAAATTCATAAAAATAGTTGCAACATCTGCCATAATATCAAAATATTTTATCATAAATATATATATTTTATTTAGCTACATATATATATATATATATATATATATATATATATATATATATATATATATATATATATATATATGGTGGTAGTAGTGGCTTTGTCGTTCCATCAGTGTGACATCTCATTTCATGGTGAATGTTCTGCCGGTCCGGCAGCGTGTTCGTATGAGCGTGACGGATTCTCTCTCGTCGTGCAGGCTGCGCTGCCAACGTGCATGCAGATGTTCCACCTTCGCTGCTGTAGAGCGTTGGGAGGACGGGCAGCTGAGCGTGGGGGCGCGGGGCGGATGAACCGGGAGAGGCGGGCGGGAGGCGGGACGACGTGGGGCGGTGGGCGGGGAGGCGGTGGGAGTGGGCGGTGACGGCTGCAACCATTATCATCACCATTGTGATAATTTGCTCCAAGTTCAGAACAATTATGGCGACAGCTACTTGATGCCGGTGCTCTGCGCCGCCTTGAATTATCGCGCGCCATATATTCCGCCGCGTGTATCCTGAAGAGAACACTGATTTACCTCTCTAATAGGAACCGCAAAAGCCCGGTAATTGTTATAGACGATGTGGGTGTGTGTGGGTGGGTGTGTGTGGGTGTACGTGTGTGCGTTTGCGTGCGTGAGTAAAGGGATTAAGATCATGTGGGGTATACAGTGTCAAAGAATAAGTTACAGCGTTGATTAAAAAAAAAAATTATAACTTAAATTATAATAACACGGAGCAAGACGAGATGCTAATATGTAATGAGTCCAATTTGAGGTTGTAATGAAGGTAAACACGGTCTTAATTGGAGCGGAGAGAGAGAGAGAGAGAGAGAGAGAGAGAGAGAGAGAGAGAGAGAGAGAGAGAGAGAGAGTATATGAGAGAGAAAAAAGCCAGGAAATGAAGGAAGGGGAGGTAGCCAGGGGGAGCTTGTGTGGGGCTGTGTGCGGGTGTGTGTGTGTGTGTGTGGAGACGTAGTGGCAGGCGAACACCCAACCTGGTGCCGGAGAAAAGCTGAGAGAAAAATAAAAGTAAACAGTGGCAGAAGCGGCAGCAAAGCAGAAACAACACGAACAGCCACTGAGCAAGGAGAGAGAGAGAGAGAGAGAGAGAGAGAGAGAGAGAGAGAGAGAGAGAGGAGAGGAGAGGAGGCAGACACACACAGACAGACATAGCCATGATTTAAAATGAACACAAAACACGATAAAACGATAGGATTAAAATAACAGCAATAAAACAGACTAAACAGCAGAGTCACCACCAATAGCAAACAGCAAACAGCAAACAGCAACAATAACACCAAGACCCAACAGGAGCCAGACAGACAAACAGCCGTGATAAAGGAGGTTCTACATAACCATAGAAAGGGTTGAGGGTTATAAAAGTAGCCACAAAGTACCCATTTTAGGGGGGACTAAGACAATAACTCGAATTGCTTACACGCGGTCGAGAGGGGGGCCAATGTGCGTGTTTCGGTGGTGGGGGGGTATAGGTGTGTGTGTGTGTGTGTGTGTGTGTGTGTGTGCGTGTGCGTGTGTGGAGTAGTAATCAACTTTGGGATGGGCGTGAACGTGTAGTATACGTGGTTGGACACTAGTTTATGTGTATTATTATTGTGTGTGTGTGTGTGTGTAGAGAGAGAGAGAGAGAGAGAGAGAGAGAGAGAGAGAGAGAGAGAGAGAGAGAGAGAGAGAGAGAGAGAGAGAGAGAGAGAGAGAGAGAGATAGCGTAAGAATGAGAGAGACAGTGCATTAGCGTGAGGTCTGGAAAAATGTATGTGTGCGCTTCTGTCTGTGTGTGTGTGTGTGTGTGTGTGTGTGTGTGTGTTTACTGCTCGTGTCTAAAGGTTAGCATCAATCTAGTGAGACCTTAATTTGAGTCTTGATCATAATAAAGAAAAAAAAATGAGAAAACGAGTTATAAAGAGGAAGAAGGGAAGAGGTAAGCTGCCCTGAATGAAGGCAACAGGCTGGACCTTAATTTTTGAAATCACAAGGAGGAAGAAGGATGATTTATATTTTTTGAGAGAGGATCATGTTATTTTTTTCCTCATTTTTAAGCCGTGATAAAGATAGACGTAATATTGGCTTCTTTTTAGACTACCTGCAAAAATATATACAGCAAGTGGGAGATATTTTTAACAGAGTCAATGGCTTATAAATTTCTGCCATATGCCGCTCTTATCTCGGTAAACAAAGAAGGTATCATATAAAGTCTCATTTCAGCTTTCTTTATTTCTTTTTCATTTTTCTACATAAACTTGCGGGACACGCAAACACGCAGTCACTCTCTCTCTCTCTCGCACACTCATTAAACTCGCTCTCAGTCAAAGAAGATGAGCAAAAACAAGTTACGAGAATAACAAGAGAGACACAAGCTAGCCATTCAGTGATTTAGGGAGAACCTTAGAAACGTACGATGCAGAGAGAACCACACAGGCAGGAAGTGGATAAGAAACGTGTAATCGAATAAAGGCCTGGCAGAGAAAAAGAGGAGGAGGAGGCGAGAAATAGAGAAAACCCTGAGACTTAAAGGAGAGAGAGAGAGAAACACTAGAGGGGAAGAGAACATACGAGGAAGCTTGCTAGTTATAAAAAGTTGTACATGTAAATGGTGCCATCAGCCGAAGTTGTCTTTAGCATTAGAGAACGACACGCAGAAAGAAAACGGGAAGACGGCAAGAAGAAACAGAAAGAAAGAACGAGAAGGATACAAAACACATGAGTATAGACTGCCAAAAAGTAAGAAAGGGGAGACTCAAAAATATCGAAGCTTCTGAATATAAATGGAGTCGAGTCTTGCTGGAACAGAGTAGGGAACACGCACTAACTTAGCCTGACCGACTCCTTAACCAGATGGGGAGCCAGACGAAGGAAATAATTTATGATCCTAGAACCTGACCTCGAGGGCTCATGCAGGGGGAGGCGCTGCAGGAGGCTGGTTGAAGGGAGGAGTTGGGGGAAGGTGGCGAGGATCAGAAAGGGGATTCTGGCTTCTGGGAAATGGAATGGGGGTGACGGGAGGGAAGGATGGTGAGAGCCAGGAAGAGGTGGAAGAAATGGAGACGGATAGAGGGCGGTCTGGAATCGAAAGGTAAGCCACGGAAGGGAATGGCTGTTGAAGGGCTGCAAGGATAGATTTGGAAAATGAGGAAGATGAATTGAAAATGGGAATGGAAAAGGAAGGAGAGAGTGAAAATGTGGCGGAAAGATTACCAAAAAGATATATAATGGAAGGAGAGATAGATATTTGACGGAAAGGAAGGAAGATTAAGAAGAGGATTAAGGAGAAGTTAAACAGAACCGTGAATAGGGACGAGAAGATGAGTTTGTGGGAGGAAATATGAAGAAACAATGACGGAAATGAGGAAGATGAATCGAAAATGGAGAATGAAACCATGGGGAAGGAGAGAGAAATATACAGAAAGGAAGACGAAAGAGAAGCAAGAGAACCGTGAAATGGGACGAGAGAAGATGATTTAGTGAGAGAAAATGTGGAAGAAAATAAATGACTAGGAAAAGAAACATATGATAAAGGAATAGAACTATGAATAAATCGATCACGGAAACAAGTAGTGGCATGAAAGTGAGAGGATAAGAGAAAGATAGTGAAGTCTATAGAGAGAAAGGAAATTAAGAAACTGGATGAATAGGAAGTGAAAACAAATATTAAAAGGTTAGTAAAGCATTGAAGGAAGGAAGGGGAAGTAAAAGGCAAGAAAATGATAGAAAATTAAAAAGAGAGAAAGGAGCTAGGAGGGAAGGGGCGAAATAGCGAAAAGGAAAAAAAGAAAACCTGAAAAAAAACAGCGAATCTCTACCAACAAATATCACCCAGTCTGCATAAAAAGTAAACAAGTAAAACATATGAATAACCAAAACCATCAGTTGCGAGTCTCTTTTTCACTATTTTTTAAGGTGCGGAGGAGGAAGAAAGGAAGAATCCAAATCGAGCGCGAACGAACGAACGCAAAACAAAAAAAAAAAGACGAAACGAAAAAAATAACAAAATCCATCGACGGGGAATTTACACAACGTCGAGGCTACAAAGCGAACACACTATAACGCATTTTACGACGCGTTCGATCTTTAAGGCCCGAGTAAAGAATGAAAGAAAGAAACGACGCAAGTATTATACATCGCGTTTTTTAGGACGAGAAATAAATCTAGAGTTTTATTTATGCATGAAGAGAGGAATTTGCATGAGTGTAAATAAGCAAAAGAATAAACAAGTGGACAAAACAAGAAAGTAAGGAAACGAATCATGAATATTAACCGACTTTGTGTGCGTGTCGGGGGGAATTGGTGGAAGGAAGGAAGGAACTAAACTAAATCTCCTGATGAAATATGCGTCTTCCCATATATTATAAAGACGAAAAAATAAATCCAAGAGAAATTACAAGCCGTCGTCCTTTATCGCGTCTCAGCTAATCATGAATATTTAAAAACGTATCCAGATTAAAGCGACTGAAACCACAACCACAGAATCTGATTTCAATGTTGTATTTAGGTGATTGAAGAACAGTAAACGAAAAACAACTGAAAGAAACATTAATAATTCCTCGAGCTGACCTAAGGAATAAAAGAAGAAAACGGATATTGATTTTTAAAGTGACTAGAACCTCAACCACAGATCTCAATATTGTAGTTAACGAACATTGAAGAAAACTATAAGAAACAACAAAAAGAAAGGCCCGTGATTTTTAGATCTGGTCATGAATAAAAGAAAAATAATCTTGATTTTAAAGCGACTGAAACCTACACAACAGATTCCAATATTGTACTTTAGGAAGATTGAGAAACTAAAAGAAACAGTTAAGAAGAAACATTTAGTAATTCCTTGAGCTAATAAAAGAAGAAATAAGAAAAACGGGTCTTGATTTTTAAAGCGACTGAAACCTCAACCACAGACCTCATAATATTGTACTTAAGAAGATTGAAGAAAATCTTTAAGAAATAA